>NC_054469.1:119871607-119874107 GCF_017639515.1 Carcharodon carcharias | reverse complement strand
GGGGAGTGTGTGTGTGTTGTTGGGGGGAGTGTTTGTGTGTGTGGTGACGGGGGGGATTGTGTGTGGTTTTTGCGGGAGTGTGTGTGGTGTGGGTGGGGGTGATAGTATGTGTGGTGTTTTGTTGGGGGTAGTGTGTGGTATGGGGGTGTGAATGAGGTATGGGGGTCGTGCCAGTGGTCGGGGGAGTGTGTGTGTGTGTGTGTGTGGTTTAGGTGGGACTGTGTGTGTGTGTGTGTGTGTGTGTGTGTGTGTGTGTGTGTGTGTGTGTGTGTGTGTGTGTGTGTGTGTGTGTGTGTGTGGTGTTTGGGGTGGGAGTGTATCTGTGTTTCTATGTGGTGTAGGCGGGAATGTGTGTGTGTGTGTGGTAAGGGGGGACTGTATGTTTGTGTGTGTGTGTGTGTGTGTGTGTGGTGTTGGGGGTGGGAGTGAGTGTGTGTGTATGTGTTGTGGGGGGGTGAATATGTGTGTGTGTGTGTGTGTGTGTGTGTGTGTGTGTGTGTGTGTGTGTGTGTATATGTGGTGTGGTGTGGAGTGTGTATGTGTTTGTGTGCATGGGGTTGGAGGGGAGTGTATATGTGTGTGTGTGTGTGTATAGGGGGATTGTGTGTGTGTGTGTGTGTGTGTGGTGTTGGGGGTCAGTGTGTGTGTGGTGTGGGGGGTAGTGTGTGTTTGGTGTGGAGTGGGAGTGTGTGTGGTTTGGGGGGAGTGTGTGTAGTGTGGGGGGAGTGTGTGTGGTTGGGGGGCGAGTGTGTGGTGTGGGGGGCGAGAGTGTGTGTTTGGGAGGCGAGTGTGTGTGGTGTGGGTTGGGAGTGTGTGTGCGCTGTGGGGGGTACTGTGTGTGTGGTGAGGGGTGGGAGTGTGTGTGGTTTGGGGGGGAGTGTGTGTAGTGTGGGGGTGGCGTGTGTGTGGTGTGGGGTGCAGTGTGAGTGTGTGTGGAGTGGAGGGGCGTGTGTCTGTGTGTGTGGTGTGGGAGGGTGGAGTGTGTGTGTGGTGTGGGGGGGACAGTGTATGTGTGTGTGGTGTGTGGGAGTGTGTGTGTGGTGTGTGGGAGTGTGTGTGTGGTGTGGGGGGGCGAGTGTCTCTGTGGCGTGGTGGGGGCGAGTGTGTGTGGTGTGGGGGGCGAGTGTGTGTGGTTTGGTGGTGAGTGTGTGTAATGTGGGGAGGAGAGTGTGTGGTGTGGGGGGCATTGTGAGTGTGTGTGGAGTGGAGGGGAGTGTGTCTGTGTGTGTGGTGTGGGAGGGGGAGTGGTGTGTGTGGTGTGGGGAGGTGCAGTGTAACTGTGTGTGGTGTGGGGGAGTGTGTGTGTGGTGTAGGGGGGGAGTGTCTGTGTGGCGTGGTGGGGGAGTGTGTGTGGTGTGGGGGGCAGTGTGAGTGTGTGTGTAGTGGGGGGGAGTGTGTCTGTTTGTGTGTGGTGTGGAATGGGGGAGTTTGTGTGTGTGGTGTGGGGAGGGACAGTGTATGTGTGTGTGGTGTGGGGGAGTGTCTCTGTGGTGTGGGGGTGGGGAGTGTTTGTGGTGTGGGGGTGTGTGTGTGTGTGTGTGTGAGCGTGGTGTGGGAGTGTATGTGTGTGTGCGTGTCGGTGTGTGTGGTGTGTGGGTGTGTGTGTGAATGTGGGTAGTTTGGGGGGAGTGTGGGTGTGTGTATGTGTGTGTGTATGTGTGTGTGTGTGGAGTGGGAGGGGAGTGTGTGTGATGGGGTGTGGGGGGAATGTGTGTGTTCGTGTGTGTGAGGGGGGTGTGGGGGGAGAGTGTGTGTGTGTGTGGTGTGAGGGGGAGTGTGTGTGTATTGTTGGGGGGAGTGTTTGTGTGTGTGGTGTCGGGGGGGAGTGTGTGTGATGGGGTGTGGGGGGAATGTGTGTGTTCGTGTGTGAGAGGCGGGTGTTGGGGGAGAGTGTGTGTGTGTGTGTGTGTGTGTGGTGTGAGGGGGAGTGTGTGTGTGTTGTTGGGGGGAGTGTTTGTGTGTGTTGTGTCGGGGAGGGAGTGTGTGTGGTTTTTGCGGGAGTGTGTGTGGTGTGGGTGGGGGTGATAGTATGTGTGGTGTTTTGTTGGGGGTAGTGTGTGGTATGGAGGGAGTGAATGAGGTATGGGGGTCGTGTCAGTGGTGGGGGGAGTGTGTGTGTGTGTGTGTGTGTGTGTGTGTGTGTGTGTGTGTGTGTGGCGGGGGGTTGGGGGGAGTGTGTGTGTGTGTGTGGTTTGGGTGGGACTGTGTGTGTGTGTGTGTGTGTGTGTGTGTGTGTGTGTGTGTGTGTGGTGTGGGGGGGTGGCGTGTGTGTTTGTGTGTGGTGTTTGGGATGGGAGTGTGTCTGTGTTTCTATGTGGTGTAGGCGGGAATGTGTGTGTGTGTGTCTGGCGTTGGAGTGTGTGTGTGTTGTATGGGGGGACTGTATGTGTTTGTGTGTGTGTGTGTGTGTGTGTGTGGAGTTGGAGGTGGGAGTGTGTATGTGTTGTGGGGGGGGAAATGTGTGTGTGTGTGTGTATATGTGGGGGGATTGTGTGTGTGT
>NC_054469.1:119804107-119864107 GCF_017639515.1 Carcharodon carcharias | reverse complement strand
TATGTGTGTTTGGGGGGAGTGTATGTGTGTGTGTGCAGGTGGTGTGGGCGGGAGTGTGTGTGTGTGTATGTGTTGTTGGGGGGGAAATGTGTGTGTGTGTGTATGTGGTGTGGTGGGGTGTGTGTATGTGTCTGTGTGCGTGGGGTTAGAGGGGAGTGTATATGTGTGTGTGTGGGGGAATTGTGTGTGTGTGGTGTCGGGGGGAGTGTTTGTGTGTGGTGTGGAGGGTGTGTGTGTGTGTGTGTGTGTGTGTATTTGGTGTGTTGGGGAGTGTGTGTGTGGTGTGGGGGGTCAGTGTGTGTGTGTGTGTGTGTGTGTGTGTGTGTGTGTGTGTGTGGTGTGGGGGGTTAGTGTGTGTGTGGTGCTGGGGGGAGTGTGTGTTTGGTGTGGGGTGGGAGTGCGTGTGGTTTGGTGGGAGTGTGTGTAGTATGGGCAGGAGTGTGTGTGGTGTGGGGGGCGAGTGTGTGTGGTGTGGGGGGAGAGTGTGTGTGGTGTGGGGGGCGAGTGTGTGTGGTGTGGGGGGCGAGTGTGTGTGGTGTGGGGGGGGAGTGTGTGTGCGGTGTGGGGGGGACTGTGTGTGCGGTGTGGGGTGGGAGTGTGTGTGGTTGGGGGGTGGTGTGTGGTTTGGGGGTGAGTGTGTGTAGTGTGGGGGGGAGTGTGTGTGGTGTGGGGGGCAGTGTGAGTGTGTGTGTAGTTGGGGGGAGTGTGTCTGTGTGTGTGTGTGGTGTGGGATGGGTAGTGTGTGTGTGTGGTGTGGGGAGGGACAGTGTATGTGTGTGTGGTGTGGGGGAGTGTGTGTGTGGTGTCGGGGGGAATGTCTCTGTGGCGTTGGGGTGGGGAGTGTGCGTGGTGTGGGGGGCAGTGTGTGTGTGTGTGTGTGTGTGCGTGGTGTGGGAGTGTATGTGTGTGTGTGTGGTGTGTGGTGTGTGGGTGTGTGTGTGTGAATGTGGGTGGTTTGGGGGAGTGTGGGTGTGTGTATGTGTGTGTGTGTGTGTGTGGTGTGGGGGGACTGTATGTGTGTGGTGTGGGGGGAGTGTGTGTGTGTGGAGTGGGAGGGGAGTGTGTGTGGTGGGGTGTGGGGGGAATGTGTGTGTTCGTGTGTGTGATGGGGGTGTGGGGGGAGAGTGTGTGTGTGTGTGTGTGTGTGTGTGTGTGGTGTCGGGGGAGAGTGTGTGTGGTTTTTGCGGGAGTGTGTGTGGAGTGGGTGGGGGTGATAGTATGTGTGGTGTGTTGTTGGGGGTAGTGTGTGGTTTGGGGGGGGTGTGTGAGGTATGGGGGGCGTGTCTGTGAAGGTGGGGGGAGTGTGTGTGTTTTTGTGTGTGTGTGTGTGTGTGTGGTTTGGGGGGAGTGTGTGTGTGTGTGGTTTGGGTGGGACTGTGTGTGTGTGTGTGTGTGTGTGTGGTGTGGGGGGGCGCGTGTGTATGTGTGTGTGTGTTTGTGTGTAGTGTTTGGGATGGGAGTGTGTCTGTGTTTCTATGTGGTGTAGGAGGGAGTCTGTGTATGTGTGTCTGGCATTGGAGTGTGTGTGTGTGGTGTGGGGGTACTGTATGTATGTGTGTGTGTGTGTGTGTGTCTGGTGTTGAGGGTGGGAGTGTGTGTGTGTGTGTGGTGTTGAGGGTGGGAGTGTGTGTGTGTGTATGTGTTGTGGGGGGGAAATGTGTGTGTGTGTGTGTGTAGGTGGTGTGGTGTGGAGTGTGTATGTGTTTGTGTGCGTGGGGTTTAGGGGAGTGTATGTGTGTGTGTGTGTGGGAGGGGGGGGGCTTGTGTGTGTGTTTGGTGTCAGGGGGAGTGTTTGTGTGTGGTGTGGAGGGTATGTGTGTGTGTGTGTGTATTTGGTGTGGGGGCAGTGTGTGTGTGTGGTGTGGGGGGTCAGTGTGTGTGTGTGTGTGGTGTTGGGGGTTAGTGTTTGTGTGGTGTGGGGGGTATTGTGAGTGTGTGTGGAGTAGGGGGGGTGTGAGTCTGTGTGTGGTGTGGTATGGGGGAGTGTGTGTGTGTTTGTGTGTGTGGTGGCGGAGGGGAGTGTTTGTGTGTGTTTGGGGGGGTGTCTGTGTGGCATGGGGGGGAGTGTGTGTGGTGTGGGAGGGAGTGTGTGTGTGTTTGTGTGTGTGGGGGCGGAGGGGAGTGTTTGTGTGTGTTTGGGGGGGGTGTCTGTGTGGCGTGGGGGGTAGTGTGTGTGGTGTTGGGGGAGAGTGTGGGTGGTTTTTGCGGGAGTGTGTGTGGAGTGAGTGGGGGTGATAGTATGTGTGGTGTGTTGTTGGGGGTAGTGTGTGGTATGGGGGGGAGTGTGTGAGATATGGGGGGGCGTGTCTGTGGTGGGGGGAGTGTGTGTGTTTGTGTGTCTGTGTGTGTGTGGTTTGGGGGGAGTGTGTGTGTGTGTGTGTGTGTGTGTTTGTGTGTGGTGTTTGGGGTGGGAGTGTGTCTGTGTTTCTATGTGGTGTAGGTGGGAGTGTGTGTGTGTGTCTGGCGTTGGAGTGTGTGTGTGTGGTGTAGGGGGACTGTATGTGTGTGTGTGTGTGTGTGGTGTCGAGGGTGGGAGTGTGTGTGTGTGTATGTGTTCTGGGGGGGGAAATGTGTGTGTGTGTGTGTGTGTGTATGGTGTGGTGTGGAGTGTGTATGTGTTTGTGTGCGTGGGGTTGGAGGGGAGTGTATATGTGTGTGTGTGTGGGGGGGGGGGGCTTGTGTGTGTGTGTGGTGTCAGGGGGAGTGTTTGTGTGTGGTGTGGAGGGTATGTGTGTGTGTGTGTATTTGGTGTGGGGGGAGTGTGTGTGTGTGGTGTGGGGGGTCAGTGTGTGTGTGTGTGTGTATTTGGTGTGGGGAGAGTGTGTGTGTGTGGTCTGGGGGGTCAGTGTGTGTGTGTGTGTGTGGTGTTGGGGGTTAGTGTGTGTGTGGTGTGGGGGGGAGTGTGTGTTTGGGGTGGGGTAGGAGTGTGTGTGGTTTGGGGGGAGAGTGTGTAGTGTGGGGGGGAGTTTGTGTGGTGTGGGGGGCGAGTGTGTGTGGTGTTGGGGGGGAGTGTGTGTGCGGTGTGTGGAGGACTGTGTGTGTTGTGTGGGGTGGGAGTGTGTGTGGTTTGGGGGGGAGTGTGTGTAGTGTGGGGGGGGCGTGTGTGTGGTGTGGGGAGCAGTGTGAGTGGGTGTGGAGTGGGGGGGGAGTGTTTCTGTGTGTGTTGTGTGGGAGGGGGGAGTGTGTGTGTGGTGTGGGGGGGGCAGTGTATGTGTGTGTGGTGTGTGGGAGTGTGTGTGTGGTGTGGGGCGTAGTGTCTGTGTGGGGTAGTGTCTGTGTGGCGTGGTGGGGGCGAGTGTGTGTGGTGTGGGGGGCGAGTGTGTGTGGTGTCGGGGGGGGGAATGTGTGTTTGGTGTGGGGGTGGAGGGTGTGTGGTTTGGGGGAAAGTGTCTGTGGTGTGGGGGGCATTGTGAGTGTGTGTGGAGTAGGGGGGAGTGAGTCTGTGTGTGTGTGTGGTGTGGGAGGGGGGAGTGTGTGTGTGTGGTGTGGGGAGGTGCAGTGTATGTGTGTGTGATGTGGGGGAGTGTGTGTGTGTGGTGTGGGGGGGGGAGTGTCTGTGTGGTGTCGGGGGGGAGTGTGTGTGGTGTGGGGGGGAGTGTGTGTGTGTGTGTGTGTGTGTGTGTGTGTGTGTGTGTGTGTGCGTGTTTGTTGTGAGGGGGGTAGTGTGTGTGCGTGTGTTGTGGGGGGGAGTGTGTGTATGTGTGCGTGTGTGTGTGGGGTGGGGAGTGTACATGTGTGTGGTGTGGGGGGAGTGTGTATGTGTGTGTGTGGTGTGGGGGGTAGTGTGTGTGTGTGGTGTGGGGGGTAGTGTGTGTGTGTGTGTATGTGTGGTGCTGGGGTTGGGAGTGTGTGTGTGTGTGTGTATGTGGTTTGGGGGGTGGGAGTGTGTGTGTGTGTATGTGGTGTGGGGGGAGAGTGTGTGTGTGTTTGTGTGCGGGGTGTGTGGGGGGGGGTAGTGTATGTGTGTGTGTTTGGTGTGGGGGGAGTGTGTGTGTGTGTGTGTGTGTGTGTATCTGTGGGAGGGGTGGGGAGTATATAAGTGTGTGGTGTGGAGGGGCATGTGTGTGTGTTGTGGGGGGGAGTGTGTGGTTTGGGGCGGAGTGTGTGTGGTGTGTGTGGGTGGGGATAGTATGTGTGGTGGTTTGTGGGTGGTAGTGTGTTGTATGCGGGGTAGTGTGTGTGGTGGGGGGCGTGTGTGTGTGGGGTGGGGGAGAGTGTGTGTGTGTGTGTGTGTGTGTGTGTGTGTGTGTGTGTGTGGGGGGGGGGGGGTGCGGAGGGGAGTGTATATGTGTGTTTGGGTGGGAGTATATGTGTGTGTGTGTGGGGGGTGTTGGGGGAGTGTGTGTGTGTGCTTGGTGTGAGTGCAGTGTGTGTGTGTGTGTGTGTTGCGGTTGGGGGAAGTCTGTGTGTGTGTGTGTTGTGGGGAGTGTGTGTGTGGAGTAGGGGGGCTAGTGTGTGTGGTTTTTAGGGGAGTGTGTGTGGTGTGGGTGGGGGGGATAGTATGTGTGGTGTGGGGGGGAGTGTGTGTGTGTGTGTGTGTGGTATTGGGGGGGTAGTGTGTGTGTGTTGATGGGGGGAGTGTGTGTGTGTGTGGTGTGGGGGGAGTGTGTGTGGTTTTTGGGGGAGTGTGTGGTGGGGCGAGTGTGTGTGTGTGTGTGTGAGTGTGTGTGGGGGAGAGTGTGTGTATGTTTTGGGGGGGAGTGTGTGTGGTTTTTGCGGGAGTGTGTGTGGTGTGGGTGGGGGGGATAGTCGATGTGTGGTGTATTGTGGGGCGTAGTGTGTGGTATGGGGGGAGTGTGTGTGGTGTGGGTGGGGGTTATAGTATGTGTGGTGTGTTGTGGGGTGTAGTGTGTGGTATGGGGGTGTGTGTGTGATGGGTGGAGCGTGTGTGTACGCGCGCGTGTGTGTGTGGGGTGGGGGGAGTGTGTGTGTGTGTATGTGGTGTGTGGAGCGAGTGTGTGTGTGTGCATGTGGTGGGGGGGGTGTGTGTGTTTTTGTGTGTGTGGGGGTGGAGGGGAGTGTATATGTATGTTTGGGGAGGAGTGTATGTATTTGTGGCGGTGGTGTTGGGGGGTGTGTGTGTGTTTGGTGTGGGTGGAGTTTGTGTGTGTGTGTCTAGGGTGTGGGGGGAGTGTTTGTTTGTGTGGGGTGTGGGGGGAGTGTGCATGTGTGTGTGTGTGTGTGTGTAGGTTGTGGGGGAGAGTGTGAGCGCATGTGTGTGTGTGGGGGGGTGTGTATGTGTGTGTGTGTGGTGGGGCTGGAGTGTGTGTGCGTGTGGTGTGGGGTACAGTGTGTGTGTTGTGGGGGGGTTAGTGCATGTGTGGTGTAGGGGGGAGTGTATGTGTGTGGTGTGTGAGGGGGTTTAGTGTGTGTATGTGTGTTGTGGGGGGTGAAGTGTGTGTGTGGAGTGGGGGGGGAGTGTGTGTGGTGTGGGGGGAGTGTGTCTGTGTGTGTGTGGTGTAGGGGGAGTGTGTGCGTGTGTGTGTGTGTGGGGTGGGGAATGTATATGTGTGTGGTGTGGGGGGAGTGTGTGTGTGTGTGTGGTGTAGGGGGAGTGTGTGTGTGTGATGTGGGGGGAGTGTGTGTGGTGTGGGGGGGAGTGTGTGTGTGTGTGTGTGTGGTGTAGGGGGAGTGTGTGTGTGTGATGTGGGGGGAGTGTGTGTGGTGTGTGTGTGTGGGGTGGGGAGTGTATATGTGTGTGGTGTGGGGCGAGTGTGTGTGTGTGTGTGTGTGATCTGGGGGGTAGAGTGTGTGTGGTGTGGGGGTGAGTTTGTGTGTGTGTGTGTGGTGTTGGGGGTGGGAGTGTGTGTGTGTGTGTGTGTGTGTGGGGGGGGAGTGTTTGTGTGTGTGTGGGGGGGAGAGTGTGTGTGTGTTTGTGTGTGTGTGGGATTGGGGGGGTAGTGTGTGTGTGTTGATGGGGGGTGTGTGTGTGGGTGGTGTGGGGAGAGTGTGTGTGGTTTTTGGGGGAATGTGTGTGGTGTGGGCGGGGCGGATAGTATGTGTGGTGTGTTGTATGGGGAGTGTGTGGTGGGGGGAGTGTGTGTGTGTGTGTGTGTGAGTGTGTGTGGGTGGGGGGGGAGTGTGTGTATGTTTTGGGGGAGAGTGTGTGGTATGGGGGAGTGTGTGGTGGGGGGAGCACATGTGTGTGTGTGTGGGGTGGGGGGAGTGTGCGTATGTGTGTGGGAGGGGTGGGCGGAGTGTGTGTGTGTGGGGTGGGGGAGAGTGTGTGTGTGTGTGTATGTGTGTGTGTATGTAGTGTGGGGAGCGTGTGTGTGTGTGCATGTGGTGGGGGGGAGTGTGTGTGTGTTTGTGTGTGTGGGGGCGGAGGGGAGTGTATATGTGTGTTTGGGGGGGAGTGTATGTGTGTGTGGCGGGGGTGTTGGGGTGTGTGTTTGTGTTTGGTGTGGGTGGAGTTTGTGTGTGTGTTTGTGTCTAGGGTGTGGGGTGAGTGTTTGTTTGTGTGGGGTGTGGGGGGAGTGTGCGTGTGTGTGTGTGTGTGTGTATGTTGTGGGGGGAAAGTGTGAGCGCATGTGTGTGGTGTGGTTGGGTGTGTATGTGTGTGTGTGTGGTGGGGCTGGAGTGTGTGTGCGTGTGGTGTGGGGTTCAATGTGTGTGTTGTTGGGGTTTAGTCTGTGTGTGGTGTGGGGGGGGAGTGTATGTGTGTGGTGTGTGAGGGGGTTTAGTGTGTGTATGTGTGTTGTGGGGGGTGAAGTGTGTGTGTGGTGTGGGGGGCATTGTGAGTGTGTGTGGAGTGGGAGGGGAGTGTGTGTGTGTGTGTGTGGTGTCGGGGGGAGTGTGTGTGTGTGTGTGTGTGTGCGTGTGTGTGTGTGTGGTGTGGGGGGAGTGTGTGTGTGTGTGTTGTAGGGGGAGTGTGTGTGTGTGTGATGTGTGTGTGGTGTGGGGTGAGTTTGTGTGTGTGATGTGGGTGGAGTGTGTGTGGTGTGGGGGGGAGTGTGTGTGTGTGTGTTTGGTGTGGGGGGGAGTGTGTGTGTGTGTGTGTGTGTGGGGGGGGTGTGGGGAGTATATAAGTGTGTGGTGTGGGGGGCATGTGCGTGTGTTGTGGGGGGGGAGTGTGTGTTGTTGGGGGGCATGTGTGTGGTATGGGTGGGTGGGGATAGTATGAGTGGTGTTTTGTGGGGGGTAGTGTGTGGTATGGGGGGGAAGTGTGTGTTGTTGGGGGGGCGTGTGTGTGTGTGTGTGGGTTGGGGGGGAGTGTGTGTGTGTGTGAGTGTGTGTGTATGTGGTGTAGGAAGGGAGTGTGTGTGTGTTTGTGTGTGTGGGGACAGAGGGGAGTGTATATGTGTGTTTGGGTGTGAGTGTATGTGTGCGTGTGGGGTGTGTTGGGGGGGTAATGTGTGTGTGTGTGCGGTTGGGGAAAGTCTGTGTGTGTGTGAGTGAGTGTGCGGTGTGGGGGGTGCATATGTGTGTGCAGTGGTGGGGGGGGGTAGTGTGTGTGGTTTTTGGAGGAGTGTGTGTGGTGTGGGTGGGGGGTAGTGTGTGTGTGTGTGTGTGGTATTGGGGGTGTTAGTGTGTGTGTGTTGATGGGGGGAGTGTGTGTGTGTGGTGTGGGGGGGAGTGTGTGGTTTTTGGGGATTGTATGTGGTGTGGGTGGGGGAATAGTATGTGTGGTGTGTTGTGGGTGTGGTGTGTTGTGGGGGTTGTGTGTGGTATGGGGGAGTGTGTCTGGTGGGGGGAGCGTGTGTGTGTGGGGTGGGGGGGAGTGTGTGTGTGTGTGTGGTGTGGGGGATAGTGTGTGTGTGTGTGTGTGTGGGGGGGGGGTGGGGGGAGTGTGTGTGTGTTGGTTGTGGGGAGTGTGTGTGTTTATGTGTGTGTATGTGGTGTAGGAAGGGAATGTTTGTATGTGTTAGTGTGTGGGGGCGAAGGGGAGTGTATATGTGTGTTTGGGTGGGAGTGTATGTGTGTGTGTGTGGGGGGTGTTGGGGGGGAGTGTGTGTGTGTGCTTGGTGTGAGTGGAGTGTATGTGTGTGTGTGTGTGTGTGTATGTGGTGTAGGAAGGGAATGTTTGTATGTGTTAGTGTGTGGGGGCGAAGAGGAGTGTATATGTGTGTTTGGGTGGGAGTGTATGTGTGTGTGTGGGGGGTGTTGGGGGGGAGTGTGTGTGTGTGCTTGGTGTGAGTGGAGTGTGTGTGTGCGGTTGGGGGAAGTCTGTGTGTGTGGGTATGTGTGTGTGTGTGGTTTGGGGGTGCATATGTGTGTGTGTAGTGTGGGGGGAGTGTTTGTGTGTGTGTGGAGTGGGGGGGCTAGTGTGTGTGGTTTTTGGGGGAGTGTGTGTGGTGTGGGTGGGGGGATAGTATGTGTGGTGTGGGGTGTGTGTGTGTGTGTGTGTGTGTGTGTGTGTGTGTGTGTGTGTGTGTGTGTGTGTGTGTGGTATTGAGGGGATAGTGTGTGTGTGTGTTGATGGGGGGAGTGTATGTGTTTGGTGAGGGGGGTGTGTGTGGTTTTTGGGGGAGTATGTGTGGTGTGGGTGGGGCGGATAGTATGTGTGTTGTGGGGGGTAGTGTGTGGCATGGGGGAGTGTATGTGGTGGGGGGAGTGTGTGTGTGTGTGAGTGTGTGTGTGGGGTGGGGGGAGTGTGTGTGTGTGGGGTGGGGAGAGTGTGTGTGTGTGTGTGTGTGTGTGTGTGGTGTGGGGGATAGTGTTTGTGTGTGTGTGTGTGTGATGTGGGGGGACTGTGTGTGTTTGTGTGTGGTGTTGGGGATGGGAGTGTGTGTGTGTATGTTTATGTGTTGTGGGGGTGGGAATGTGTGTGTGTGTGTTTATGTGGTGGGGAATGTGTATGTGTTTGTGTGCGTGGGGTTGGAGGGGAGTGTATATGTGTGTGTGGGGGGATTGTGTGTGTGGTGTCGGGGGGAGTGTTTGTGTGTGGTGTGTAGGGTGTGTGTGTGTGTGTGTACATGTGTATGTGTGTATTTTGTGTGGGGGAGAGTGTGTGTGTGTGGGGTGTGGGGGGTTAGTGTGTGTGTGTGTGTGTGTGTGGTGTAGGGGAGGAACGCGTGTGTGTTGGGGTGGAGTGTGTATGTGCATGTGGTATGGGGGAGGAGCGTGTGGGTGTATGTGTGTGTGTATGTGGTGTGGGGGGGTAGTGTATGTGTGTGTGGGGTGGAGTGTGAGTGTGTTTGGTGTGGGGGGAGTGTGTGTGTGTGTGTGTGTGCGCGGTTGGGGGAAGTGTGTGTGTGTGTGTGTGTGCGGTGTGGGGGGAGTGTGTGTGTGTCTGTGAGTGTGTGTGGTTTGGGGGTAGTGTGGGTGTGTGTGTGGGTGTGTGTGTGTGGTGTGGGATTTGTATGTGGGTGTATGTGTGTCTGTGTGTGTGGTGTGGGGTAGTGTGTGTATGTGTATAGGGTGTGTGGGAAAGTGTGTGTGTGTGTGTGTGTGTGTGGTTTGGGGGGAGTGTGGGTGCGTGTGTGTGTGTGTGCTGTGGGGGTAGTGTGTGTGTGTGTGGTGTGGGGTGTGGAGTGTGTGTGGTGGGGTGTGGGGGAGAACGTGTGTGTGTGTGTGTATGTGTGGTGTGGGGCGAGTTGTGTGTGTGTGTGTGTCTATTTGTGTGGTGTGGGGGAGCGTGTATCTGTGTGTGTGTCCAGGGTGTGGGGGGAGTGTTTGTTTGTGTGGGGTGTGGGGGGAGTGTGCGTGTGTGTGTGTGTGTGTGTGGTATTGGGGGGGTAGTGTGTGTGTGTTGATGGGGGTGTGTGTCTGTGTGGTGTGGGGGAAGTGTGTGTGGTTTTTGGGGGAGTGTGTGTGGTGTGTGCGGGGCGGATAGTATGTGTGGTGTGTTGTGCGGGGAGTGTGTGGTGGGGGGAGTGTGTGTGTGGTGTGGGGTGAGTTTGTGTGTGTGATGTGGGGGGAGTGTGTGTGGTGTGGGGGGGAGTGTGTGTGAGTTTGGTGTGGGGGAAGTGTGTGTGTGTGTGGGGGTGGTGTGGGGAGTATATAAGTGTGTGGTGTGGGGGGCATGTGTGTGTGTTGTGGGTGGGGAGTGTGTGTTGTTGGGGGGTGTGTGTGTGGTATGGGTGGGTGGGGATAGTAGGAGTGGTGTTTGTGGGGGCTAGTGTGTGGTATGGGGGGGGAAGTGTGTGTGGTGGGGGGGCATGTGTGTGTGTGTGGGGTGGGGGAGAGTGTGTGTGTGTGTGGGGGGAGTGTGTGTGTGTGTGGGGTGGGGGGGAGTGTGTGTGTGTGAGTGTGTGTGTATGTGGTGTAGGAAGCGAGTGTGTGTGTGTTTGTGTGTGTGGGGGTGGAGGGGAGTGTATATGTGTGTTTGGGTGTGAGTGTATGTGTGCGTGTGGGGGGTGTTGGGGGGGTAATGTGTGTGTGTGCGGTTGGGGGAAGTCTGTGTGTGTGTGAGTGAGTGTGTGGTGTGGGGGGTGCATATGTGTGTGTGTGTCTGTGTGTGTGATTTGGGGGAGTGTGTGTGTGTGTGGTTTGGGGGGAGTGTGTGTGTAGTGTGTGTGTGTGTTTGTGTGTGTGTGGAGTGGGGGGGCTAGTGTGTGTGGTTTTTGGGGGAGTGTGTGTGGTGTGGGTGGGGGGGATAGTATGTGTGCTGTGGGGGGTAGTGTGTGTGTGTGTGTGTGTGTGTGTGTGTGTGTGTGTGTGTGTGTGTGTGTGTGTGTGTGTGTGTGTGGTATTGGGGGTGTAGTGTGTGTGTGTTGATGGGGGGAGTGTGTGTGTGTGGTGTGGGGGGGAGTGTGTGTGGTTTTTGGGGGATTGTGTGTGGTGTGGGTGGGGGGAATAGTATGTGTGGTATGTTGTGGGGGAGTATGTGTGGTGGGGGGAGTGTGTGTGTGTGTGGGGTGGGGTAAGTGTGTGTGTGTGTGTGTGGTGTGGGGGATAGTGTGTGTGTGTGTGGGGGGGTAGGGGGAGTGTGTGTGTGTTGGTTGTGGGGAGTGTGTGTGTTTGTGTGTGGGGGTGAAGGGGAGTGTATATGTGTGTTTGGGTGGGAGTGTATGTGTGTGTGTGTGTGGGGGGTGTTGGGGGGAGTGAGTGTGTGTGCTTGGTGTGAGTGGAGTGTGTGTGTGTGTGTGTGTGCGGTTGGGGGAAGTCTGTGTGTGTGTGTATGTGTGTGTGTGTGCGCGGTGTGGGGGTGCATATATGTGTGTGTGTCTGTGTGTGTGGTGTGGGGGAGTGTGTGTGTGGTTTGGGGGGAATGTGTGTGTGTGTGGTGTGTAGGGAGTGTGTGTGTGTAGTGTGGGGGGAGCGTTTGTGTGTGTGTGGAGTGGGGGGGCTAGTGTGTGTGGTTTTTGGGGGAGTGTGTGTGTTGTGGGTGGGGGGGATAGTATTTGTGGTGTGGGGGGGGTGTGTGTGTGTGTGGTATTGGGGGGGTAGTGTGTGTGTGTGGTGTGGGGGGAGTGTGTGGTTTTTGGGGGAGTGTATGTGGTGTGGGTGGGGCGGATAGTATGTGTGGTGTGTTGTGGGGGGTAGTGTGTGGTATGGGGGAGTGTATGTAGTGGGGGGAGTGTGTGTGTGTGTGTGTGTGTATGAGTGTGTGTGGGGTGGGGGGAGTGTGTGTGTGTGTGTGTGTGTGCGCGGTTGGGTGAAGTTTGTGTGTGTGTGTGTGTGTATGTGTGTGTGAGTGTGTGTGGTTTGGTGGGAGTGTGGGTGTGTGTTTGCGGGTGTGTGTGTGGTGTTGGGGTGTAAGTGTTTGTGTGTGTGGTGTGGGGTACTGTGTGTATGTGTATAGGGTGTGTGGGGAAGTGTGTGTGTGTGTGGTTTGGGGGGACTGTGGGTGTGTGTGTGTGTGTGTGTGGTGTGGGGGAGTGTGTGTGTATGCATGTGTGTGCTATGGGGTTAGTGTGTGTGTGTGTGGTGTGGGGTGTGGAGTGTGTGTGGTGAGGTGTGGGGGGGGAATGTGTGTGTGGGTGTGTTTGTGTGTGTGAGGGGGGTGTGGGGGGGAGTGTGTCTGGGGTGTGAGGGGGAATGTGTGTGTGGGGGGTGTAAGGGGGAGTGTGTGTGTGTGGGCTGTGGGGGGAGAGTGTGTGTGTGAGTGTGTGGTGTGGGGGGAGTGTGTGTGCGTGTGTATGTGTGGTGTGGGGGGAGTGTGTGTGTGTGTGAGTGTGTATGTGTGTGTGGTGTGGGGCGAGTTGTGTGTGTGTGTGTCTATTTGTGTCGTGTGGGGGGAGCGTGTATGTGTGTGTGTGTCTAGGGTGTGGGGGGAGTGTTTGTTTGTGTGGGGTGTGGGGGTAGTGTGCGTGTGTGTGTGTGTGTGTGTGTGTGTGTGTGTGTGTGTGTGTGTAGGTTGTGGGGGAGAGTGTGAGCGCATGTGTGTAGTGTGGGGGGGAGTGTGTGTGGTGTGGGGGTGCGAGTGTGTGGTGCCGGGGGGCGAGTGTGTGTGGTGTGGGAGGCGAGTGTGTGTGTGGTGTGGGAGGGGGGAGTCTGTGTGTGTGGAGTTGGGGGGGGGACAGTGTATGTGTGTGTGGTGTTGGGGAGTGTGTGTGTGGCGTGGGGGGGAGTGTGTGTATGTGTGTGTGTGCGTGAGGTGGGGAGTGTATATGTGTGTGGTGTGGGGGGGAGTGTGTCTGTGTGTGTGGTGTGGGGGGAGTGTGTGTGTGTGTGTGTGTGTGTGTGTGGTGTTGGGGGTGGGAATGTGTGTGTGTGTTTGGGGTTTGCGGGGTGGGAGTGTGTGTGTGTGTATGTGGTGTGGGGAGAGTATGCGTGTGAGTTTGTGTGTGTGGGGGCGGAGGGGAGTGTATGTGTGTGTTTGGGGGGCAGTGTATGTGTGTGTGTTTGGTGTGGGCGGAGTGTGTGTGTGTGGTGTGGGTGTGTGTGTGTGTGTGTGGTGTTGGGGGTGATAGTGTGTGGGTGTGTGTATGTTGTTTCGGGGGTGGGAGTGTGTGTGTGTTTGTGTTTGTGGGGGCGGAAGGGAGTGTATATGTGTGTTTGGGGGGCAGTGTGTGTGTGGGGTGGGGTGTGGGGTGTGTGTGTGTGTGTGTGTGTGTATGGGGTGGGGAGTATATAAGTGTGTGGTGTGGGGGGGCATGTGTGTGTGGTGTGTTGTGGGGGGTAGTGTGTGGTATGGGGGGCAGTGTGAGTGTGTGTGGAGTGGGGGGGAGTGTGTCTGTGTGTGTGTGGGGTGTGGGAAGGGGGAATCTGTTTGTGTGGTGTGGGGGCGGACAGTCTAAGTGTGTGTGGTGTGGGGGAGTGTGTGTGTGGTGTGGGGGGGAGTGTGTGTATGGCGTGGGGGCAGGAGTGAGTGTGGTGTGGGGGG
The DNA here is from genome assembly GCF_017639515.1 of Carcharodon carcharias. Lineage (NCBI taxonomy): Eukaryota > Metazoa > Chordata > Chondrichthyes > Lamniformes > Lamnidae > Carcharodon > Carcharodon carcharias. The sequence goes on along the minus strand of NC_054469.1, from coordinate 119,850,897 downwards.
TAGTGTGTGTGGTGTGGGGGGGAGTGTGTGTGTGTGTGCGTGTGTGTGTGCGTGTGTTGTGGGGGGAGTGTGTGTGTGTGTGTGCGTGTGTTGTGGGGGGGAGTGTGTGTGTGTGTGTGTGTGTGTGTGTGTATGGGGTGGGGGGACTGTGTGTGTGTGGTGTGGGGGGAGTGTGTATGGTGTGGGGAGGGGAGTGTGTGTGTGTCTGCATGCGTGTGCTGAGGGGGGTAGTGTGGGTGTGTGTGTGGTGCGGGGGGCAGTGTGTGTGGTTTTTGCGGGAGTGTGTGTGGTGTGGTGCGGGGGGATAGTATGTGTGGTGTGTTGTTGGGGGTAGTGTGTGATATGGGGGAGTAGTGTATGTGGTGGGGGGAGTGTGAGTAGTGTGGGTGGGGGTTATAGTATGTGTGGTGTTTTGTGGGCGCATGTGGTATGGCGGGGATTGTGTGTGGTGGGGTGAGTGTGTGTGTGTGTGCAGTGGGGGAGAGAGTGTGTGTGTGTGTGTGTGTGGGGGTGCTGGGGGGGGGTGGGGGGTGTGTGTGTGTGTGGGGGGTGGGGGTGAGTGTGTGTGTGTGTGGTTTGGGGGCAGTGTGGGTGTGTGTAGTGTGGGGGGAGTGTGTGTGTGTCTGTGTGGAGTGGGGGGGGACCAATGTGCGTGTTCGTGTGTATGTGGTGTTGGGGGAGTGTGTGTGTGTGTGTGTGTGTGTGGGGTGGATAGTGTGTGTGTGTGTGTGTGTGAGGGGGGGGCAATAGTGTGTGTGTATGTGTGTGTGTGGTGTGGGGGATAGTGTGTGTGTGTGTGTGCGCGGTTGGGGGAATTCTGTGTGTGTGTGCGTGTGTGGTGTTGGGGGAGTGTGTGAGTGTGTGGGATGGGGGGGTAGTGTGTGTGTGTGTGGGGGGGTGGGGTAGTGTGTGTGTTTGTGTGTGTGTGGGTGTGAGTGTGGTGTGGGGGATAGTGTGTGTGTGTGTGTTTGTGATGTGGAGGGGAGTGTGTGTGGTATGTGGGGGGGAGTGCGTGTTGTTTGGGGGGGAGTGTGTGTGGTGTGGTGTGAGAGTGCGTGTGGTTTGGAGTGGGAGTGTGTGTGTGTGTGTGGGGGAGTGTGTGTGTGTGTGTGTGTGTGTGTGTGTGTGTGTGTGTGTGTGTGTGTGTGTGTGTGTGTGTGTGTGTGTGTGTGCGTGTGTTGTGGGGGGGTAGTGTGTGTATGTGTGTGTGGTGTGGGGTAGTGTGTGTGTGTGTTGTGGGGGGGAGTGTGTGGTATGGGGGGGAGTGTGTTTGGTGGGGGGAGTGTGTGTGTGTGTGTGTGTGTGTGTGGTGTTGGGGGAGTGGGTGTGTGTGCGGGGGAGTGTGTGTGTGTGTGTGTGTGTGGTGTGGGGAGTGTGTGTGTGTGTCTGCGTGTGTGGGGTAGTGTGTGTGTGTGTTGTGGGGGGGAGTGTGTGGTATGGGGGGGAGTGTGTTTGGTGGGGGGAGTGTGTGTGTGTGTGTGTGTGTGTGTGTGGTGTTGGGGGAGTGTGTGTGTGTGCGGGGTGGGGGGGAGTGTGTGTGTGTGTGTGTGTGTTTGGTGGGGGGAGTGTGTGTGTGTGTGTGTGTGTGTGAGGTGTTGGGGGAGTGTGTGTGTGTGTGGGATGGGGTGGTAGTGTGTGTGTGTGTGGGGGGGTGGGGTAGTGTGTGTGTTTGTGTGTGTGTGGGTGTGTGTGTGGTGTGGGGGATAGTGTGTGTGTGTGTGTGTGATGTGGAGGGGAGTGTGTGTGGTATGGGGGGGGAGTGCGTGTTGTTTGGGGGGGAGTGTGTGTGGTGTGGTGTGGGAGTGCGTGTGGTTTGGGGGGGGAGTGTGTGTGGTGTGTGGGGGAGTGTGTGTGTGTGTGTGTGTGTGTGTGTGCGTGTGTTGTGGGGGGGTAGTGTGTGTATGTGTGTGTGGTGTGGGGGGGAGTGTGTGTGGTGTGGGGGGAGTGTGAGTGTGTGTGTGTGTGTGTGTGTGCGTGTGTTGTGGGGGGAGTGTGTGTGTGTGTGTGTGTGTGTGTGTGTGCGTGTGTTGTTGGGGGGAGTGTGTGTGCGTGTGTGTGTGTGGGGTGGGGGGACTGTGTGTGTGTGGTGTGGGGGGTGTGTGTATGGTGTGGGGGGGGAGTGTGTGTGTGTCTGCATGTGTGTGCTGTGGGGGGTAGTGTGGGTGTGTGTGTGGTGCGGGGGGCAGTGTGTGTGGTTTTTGCGGGAGTGTGTGTGGTGTGGGTCGGGGGGATAGTATGTGTAGTGTGTTGTTGGGGGTAGTGTGTGATATGGGGGAGTAGTGTGTGTGGTGGGGGGAGTGTGAGTAGTGTGGGTGGGGGTTATAGTATGTGTGGTGTTTTGTGGGCGCGTGTGGTATGGCGGGGATTGTGTGTGGTGGGGTGAGTGTGTGTGTGTGAGGTGGGGGAGAGAGTGTGTGTGTGTGTGTGTGGGGGGACTGGGGGGGGTGGGGGGTGTGTGTGTGTGTGTGCGGGGTGGGGGTGAGTGTGTGTGTGTGTGTGTGCGGGGTGGGGGTGAGTGTGTGTGTGTGTGTGTGTGTGTGTGGTTTGGGGGCAGTGTGGGTGTGTGTAGTGTGGGGGGAGTGTGTGTGTGTCTGTGTGGAGTGGGGGGGTGTCAATGTGTGTGTTCGTGTGTATGTGGTGTTGGGGGAGTGTGTGTGTGTGTGTGTGTGTGTGAGGTGGATAGTGTGTGTGTGTGTGAGGGGGTGGGAATAGTGTGTGTGTATGTGTGTGTGTGGTGTGGGGGATAGTGTGTGTGTGTGTGCGCGGTTGGGGGAATTCTGTGTGTGTGTGTGTGTGTGTGCGGTGTGGGGGGTGCATGTGTGTCTGTGTGTCTGTGTGTGCAGTGTGGGAGGGGTGGGGTCTGTGTATGTGATGTGGAGGGGAGTGTGTGTGGTGTGGGGGGGAGTATGTGTGTGTGTGTATGTCTTGTGGGGTGTGGGGAGTGTGTGTGTGTGTGTCTGCGTGTGTGTGGTGTGGGGGGTAGTGTGTGTGTGTGTTGTGGGGGGGAGTGTGTGGTATGGGGGGGAGTGTGTTTGGTGGGGGGAGTGTGTGTGTGTGTGTGTGTGTGTGGTGTTGGGGGAGTGTGTGTGTGTGTGTGTGTGTGTGTGGGGTGGGGGGGAGTGTGTGTGTGTGTGTGTGTGTGTGTATGTGTGTGTGTGTGTGTGGTGGGGGGACTGTGTGTGTGTGTGTGGGGAGAGTGTGTATGGTGTGGGGGGGGGGAGTGTGTGTGTGTCTGCATGCGTGTGCTGTGGGGGGTAGTGTGGGTGTGTGTGTGGTGCGGGGGGCAGTGTGTGTGGTTTTTGCGGGAGTGTGTGTGGTGTGGGTCGGGGGGATAGTATGTGTGGTGTGTTGTTGGGGGTAGTGTGTGATATGGGGGAGTAGTGTGTGTGGTGGGGGGAGTGTGAGTAGTGTGGGTGGGGGTTATAGTATGTGTGGTGTTTTGTGGGCGCGTGTGGTATGGCGGGGATTGTGTGTGGTGGGGTGAGTGTGTGTGTGTGTGCGGTGGGGGAGAGAGTGTGTGTGTGTGTGTGTGGGGGTGCTGGGGGGGGGTGGGGGGTGTGTGTGTGTGGGGGGTGGGGGTGAGTGTGTGTGTGTGTGTGTGTGTGTGGTTTGGGGGCAGTGTGGGTGTGTGTAGTGTGGGGGGAGTGTGTGTGTGTCTGTGTGGAGTGGGGGGGTGTCAATGTGTGTGTTCATGTGTATGTGGTGTTGGGGGAGTGTGTGTGTGTGTGTGTGTGTGTGTGGGGTGGATAGTGTGTGTGTGTGTGTGAGGGGGGGGGGATAGTGTGTGTGTATGTGTGTGTGTGGTGTGGGGGATAGTGTGTGTGTGTGTGCGCGGTTGGGGGAATTCTGTGTGTGTGTGTGTGTGTGTGTGCGGTGTGGGGGGGTGCATGTGTGTCTGTGTGTCTGTGTGTGCAGTGTGGGAGGGGTGGGGTCTGTGTATGTGATGTGGAGGGGAGTGTGTGTGGTGTGGGGGGGAGTATGTGTGTGTGTATGTCTTGTGGGGTGTGGGGAGTGTGTGTGTGTGTCTGCGTGTGTGTGGTGTGGGGGGTAGTGTGTGTGTGTGTTGTGGGGGGGAGTGTGTGGTATGGGGGGGAGTGTGTTTGGTGGGGGGAGTGTGTGTGTGTGTGTGTGTGTGTGTGTGTGTGTGTGTTTGTGTGTGTGTGTGTGTGTGTGTGTGGTGTGGTGTGGGGGATAGTGTGTGTGTGGGATGGGGGCGTAGTGTGTATGTGTGTGTGTGTGTGTGTGTGGGGGGGGGGGGGGAGTGGGGTAGTGTGTGTGTTTGTGTGTGTGTGGGTGTGTGTGTGGTGTGGGGGATAGTGTGTGTGTGTGTGGTGTTGGGGGAGTGTGTGTGTGTGTGTGTGTGGTGGGGGGGAGTGTGTGTGTGTGTGTGTGTGTGTGGTGTGGGGGATAGTGTGTGTGTGTGTGGGATGGGGGAGTTGTGTGTGTGTGTGTGTGTGTGGGGGGGTGGGGAAGTGTGTGTGTGGGTGTGTGTGTGGTGTGGGGGATAGTGTGTGTGTGTGTGTGATGTGGAGGGGAGTGTGTGTGGTATGGGGTGGAGTGCGTGTGGTTTGGGGGGGAGTGTGTGTGTGGTGTGCGGGGGGGAGTGTCTGTGTGGTGTGGTGTGGGAGTGCGTGTGGTTTGGGAGGGAGTGTGTGTGGTGTGTGGGGGAGTGTGTGTGTGTGTGTGTGTATGTGTGTGTGTGGGGGTGTATCTGTGTGTGTGTGTGAGCGTGTGTTGTCGGGCGGGGAGTGCGTGTGTGTGTGGGCTGGGGAGTGTATATGTGTGTGATGTGGGAGTGGGGGGAGTCTGTTTATGTGGTGTGGGGGGGAGTGTGTGTGGTGTGGGGGGGGTAGTGTGTGTGTGTGTGTGTGTGTTTGTGTGGGTATGTGTGGTGTGGGGAGTGTGTGTGTGTGTGTGTCTGCATGTGTGTGTTGTGGGGGGTAGTGTGTGTGTGTGTGTGGTGTGAGGGGGAATGTGTGTGGTTTTTGCTGAAGCTTGTGTGGTGTGGGTGGGGGTGATAGTATGTGTGGTGTGTGGTGGGGGGAGTGTGTGTGTGAGTGTGTGTGGTGTTGGGGGAGTGTGTGTGTGTGTGTGTGTGTGTGTGTGGGGGGGGGATAGTGTCTGTGTGTATGTGTGTGTGGGTGTGTGTGTGGTGTGGGGGATAGTGTGTGTGTGTGTGTGTGTGTGTGTGTGCGCGGTTGGGGGAAGTCTGTGTGTGTGTGTGTGTGTGCGGTGTGGGGGGTGCATGTGTGTCTCTGTGTGTGTGTGTGTTGTGGGAGTGGGGAGTGTGTGTGTGGTGTGGGAGGGCGGGAGTCTGTGTGGCGTGGGGGGGGAGTGTGTGTGGAGTGGGGGGGAGTATCTTGTGCGTTGGGGGGTGGGGGAGTGCGTGTGGTGTCGGGGGGGATTGTGTGTATGTGTGCGTGTATGTGTGTTGAGTGGGGAGTGTATGTGTGGTGTGGGGGGGGTGAGTGTGTGTGTGCGTGTGTGTGCATGTGTTGTGGGGGGGAGTGTGTGTGTGTGTGTGTGGGGTGGGGGGAGTGCGTGTGTGTGGTGTGGGGGGAGTGTGTATGGTGTGAGGGGGGGAGTGTGTGTGTGTGTCTGCATGTGTGTGCTGTGGGGGTAGTGTGGGTGTGTGTGTGGTGGGTGGGAGAGTGTGTGTGTGTGTATGTGTGTGTGTGTGGTGTGGGGGGAGTGTGTATGGTGTGGGGGGGAGTGTGTGTGTGTGTCTGCATGTGTGCGCTGTGGGGGTAGTGTGGGTGTGTGTGTGGTGGGTGGGAGAGTGTGTGTGTGCGTGGTGCGGGGGTGAGTGTGTGTGGTTTTTGCGGGAGTGTGTGTGGTGTGGGTCGGGGGATAGTATGTGTGGTGTGTTGTTGGGGGTAGTGTGTGGTATGGGGGGTAGTGTGTGTGGTGGGGGGAGTGTGTGTGTGTGTGTGTGTGTGTGTGCTTGTGTGGGGTTCGGGGAGTGTGTGTGTGTGTGTGTGGGGTGGGGGGGGAGTGTGTGTGTGTGTGTATGTGTGTGGTGTGGGGGAATAGTGTGTGTGTATGTGTGTGTGTGGTGTGGGGGATAGTGTGTGTGTGTGTGCGCGGTTGGGGGAATTCTGTGTGTGTGTGTGTGTGTGTGTGTGTGCGGTGTGGGGGGTGCATGTTTGTCTGTGTGTCTGTGTGTGCGGTGTGGGAGGGGTGGGGTCTGTGTATGTGATGTGGAGGGGAGTGTGTGTGGTGTGGGGGGGAGTATGTGTGTGTGTGTATGTCTTGTGGGGTGTCTGCGTGTGTGTGGTGTGGTAGGATCGTGTGTGTGTGGTGTGAGGGAGAGTCTGTATGTGTGAGGTATTGGGGAAGTGTGTGTGCATGTGGGATGTTGGGTGGGAGTGTGCATGTGTGTGAGGTGTTGGGGGTGTGTGTGTGCGTGTGGGGGGTGTGGAGGGGGAATGTGTGTGTGTGTGTGTGTGGTGTGTGGGGGAGGGTGTGTGTGTGTTTGTGTGTGGTGTGGGGGGGGAGTGTGTGTGTGTGGGGTGTGCGGGGGAGCGGGAGAGTGTGTGTGTGTGTAGTGTGTGGGGGAGAGTGAGTGTTTGTGTATGTGGTGTGGGAGGAGAGTGTGTATGTGTGTGTGTGTGTCTGTGGTGAGGGGGGAGAATGCGTGTGTGCGTGTGTGTGTGTGTGGCGTGGGGGGAGAGTGTGTGTATGTGAGTGTGTGTGTGGTGTAGGGGAGAGTGTGTGTGTGTGTGGTGTGGGTGTAGAGTGTGTGTGTGTGCGTGTGTGTGTGTGTGGTGTGGGGGGAGAGTGTGTGTGTGTTTGTGTGTGTTTGTCTGTGTGCTGTGGTGGGGGGGAGTAAGTGTGGTGGGGCGGAGAATGTGTGTGTGTGTGGTGGGGCGGGAAAGGTGTGTATGGTGGGGAGAGTGTGTGTGTGTGTGTGGTGGGGGGGAGAGTATGTGTGCGTGTGTGGTGTGGGGGGGAGTGTGTGTGTGTTTGTGTAGAGGGGAGTGTGTGTTTGTGTGTGTGTGTGTGTGTGGTGTGGGGGGAGAGTATGTGTGAATGTGTGGTGTGGGGTGTGGGGGTTAGTGTGTTTGTGTGTGGTTGTGGTGGTGTTAGTGTGTGTCTGTGGTGTGGGGTGGTATTGTGTGTGTGTGTTGTTGTGTGGGTGTTTAGTGAGTGTGTGTGTGTGGTGTGGGGGGTTAGTGTGTGTGTGTGGTGTGGGCGGTGGGGGAGTGCGTGTGTGTGTTTGTGTGTGGGGGCATTGTGTATGTGTGTGTGTGTGTGTGGTGTATGGGGGAGAGTAAATGTGTGTGTATGTGGTGTGGGAGGAGATTGTGTGTGTGTGTGTGGTTGGGCGGGAAGTGTGTGTCTGTATGGTGGGGTGGAGTGTGTGTGTGTTTGTGGTGTGAGGGGGAGTGTGTGTGGGGGGGGGTGTGGGGGGGAGTGTGTGTGTGTGTGTGTGTGTGTGTGTGTGGTGTGAGGGGTTGTGTGCCTGTGTGTGGAGTGTAAGTGGGAGTGTGTGTGTGTGTGTGTGTGAGTGTGTCTGGACTTTGTGGGAGAGTGTGTGTGTGTGGTGTGTGGGATAGTGTGTGTGTGTGGTGTGAGGGGAGTGTATGTGTGTGTGAGTGTGTATGTGTGTGTGGTGCGGGGGGAGTTGTGTGTGTGTGTGTGTGTGTGTGTGTGTGGTGAGGGGGGGATGTGTGTGTGTGTGTGTGTGGTGTGGGGGGGAGTGTGTGTGTGTGTGTGGTGTGGGGCGGAGTGTGTGTGTGCGTGTATGTGAGTGTGTATGTGTGTGTGGTGTGGGGGGATTGTGTATGTGTGCGTGTGTGTGTGTCCAGTGTGTGGGGAGGTGTGATTGTGTGGAGTGTGGGGGGTGTGTGTGTGTGTGTGTGTGTGTGTGTGTGTGTGTGTGTGTGTATGTGTGTGTGTGTGTGTGTGTGTGGGTTGTGGGGTGAGAGTGTGAGTGCATGTGTGTGGTGTGGGAGGGAGGAATGTGTGTGCTGGGGCAGTGAGTGTGTGTGTGTGGTGTGGGGGGGGTTATGTGTGTGGTGTGGGGGAAGTGTGTGCATATGTGTGGTGTGGGAGGGAGGAATGTGTGTGCTGGGGCGGTGAGTGTGTGTGTGTGGTGTGGGGGGTGGGTATGTATGTGGTGTGGGGGAAGTGTGTGCATGTGTGTGGTGTGGGGTGAGTGTGTGTGTGTGTGGTGTGGTGGGGAGTGTGTATGTGTGTGTGAGTGTGTGTGTGTGTGTGTGTGTGGTGTGGGCTGAGAGTGTGTGTGTGTGTGTGCTGTGGGGGGAGTGTGTGTGTGCGTGCTTGTGTGTGTGTGTGTGTGTGTGTGGTGTGGGGTGGGTGTGTGTGTGTGTGTGTTGGGTTGGGGTGGTCTGTGTGTAGTGTGGGGGTGAGTGTGTGTGGTGTGGGGGGTGAATGCATGTGTGTGTGATGTGGGAGGGGTAGTGTGTGTGTGTGTGGTGTGAGGGGGAGTGTGTGTGTGTGTGTGTGTGGTGTGGGGGGGAGTGTGTGTGTGTGTGTGAGTGTGTATGTGTGTGTGGTGTGGGGGGAGTTGTGTGTGTGTTTTTGTGTGTCTATGTGTGTGGTGTGGGGGGATTGTGTATGTGTGTGTGCGTGTGTATGAGTGTGTGTGTGTGTGTGTGTGTGTGTGTCCAGTGTGTGGGGGGTGTGATAGTGTGGAGTGTGGGGCCAGTGTGTGTGTGTGTGGGTTGTGGGGGGAGAGTGTGAGTGCATGTGTGTGGTGTGGGAGGGAGGAATGTGTGTGCTGGGGCGGTGAGTGTGTGTGTGTGGTGTGGGGGAAGTGTGTGCATGTGTGTGGTGTGGGTGTGTGTGTGTGTGTGGTGTGGGGTGAGTGTGTGTGTGTGGTGTGGGGGGGAGTGGTGTGGCGGGGAGTGTGTGTGTGTGTGTGTGTGTGTGTGTGTGTGTGTGTGGTGTGGGGTGAGAGTGTGTGTGTGTGTGTGTGCTGTGGGGGCAGTGTGTGTGTGGTGTGGGGTGGGAGTGTGTGTGTGTGTTGGGGTTGGGGGTGGTCTGTGTGTGGTGTGGGGGTGAGTGTGTGTGGTGTGGGGGGTGAGTGCGTGTGTGTGTGATGTGGGATGGGTAGTGTGTGTGTGTGGTGTGAGGGGGAGTGTGTGTGTGTGTGTGTGTGGCGGGTGTTGGGGTGAGTGTGTGTGGGGTGTTGGGGGGGAATGCGTGTGTGTGTGGTGTGGGGCAGGGAATGTGTGTGTGTGTGGGTTGTGGGGTGTGAGTGTGTGTGTGTGTGTGTGTGTGTGGTATGGGGGGAGTGTGTGTGTGTGTGTGTAGTGTGAGGGGAGTGTGTGTGTGTATGGGGGGAGGTGTGGCGGGAGAGTATAGGTGCATGTGGGTGGTGTCAGGGGGACTGTGTGTGTGTGGTATGAGGGGTCAATGTGTGTGGTGTGGGGGGTCGCTGTGTGTGTGTGGTGTGGGGGGAGTGTGTGTGTGTGTATGTGGTGTGGGGGGAGAGTGTGTGTATGTGTATGTGTGTGTGTGTGTGGTGTGGGGGGAGTGTGTGTGTGTGTGTGTGGTGTGGGGGGAGAGTGTGAGTGTATGGTGTGGGGGGAGAGTGTGAGTGTATGGTGTGGGGGGAGAGTGTGTCTGTGTGCATGTGTGTCTGTGTGTCTGTGTGGTGTGGTGGGGGGGAGTATGTGTGGTGGGGCGGGGAATGTGTATGTGTGTGGTGGGGAGAGTGTGTGTGTTTGTATGTGGTGTGGGGGGAGAGTGTGTATATGTGTATGTGTGTGTGTGTGGTGTAGGGGGAGTGTGTGTGTGTATGTGGTGTGGGGGGAGGGTGTGTGTGTGTGTGGTGTGGGGGGAGAGTGTGTGTGTCTGTGTGGTATGGTGGGGGGAGTATGTGTGGTGGGGCGGGGAATGTGTGTGTGTGTGTGTGTGTGTGTGTGTGTGTGTTGTGGGTGGAGAGTGTGTATGTCTGTGTGGCGTGGTATGGGGGTAGTGTGTGTGGTTGGGCAGGAAGTGTGTGTGTGTGCTGTTGGGGGGAGTGTGTGCGTGTGGTGTTGGGGGGGAGTGCGTGTGTGGTGTGAAGCGGAGTGTGCGTGTGTGTGTCTGAGCTGTGGGGGGGAGTGTGTGTGTGGTGTTGGGGGGGAGTGCGTGTGTGGTGTGAAGCGGAGTGTGCGTGTGTGTGTCTGAGCTGTGGGGGGGAGTGCGTGTGTGTGGTGTTGGGGGGGAGTGCATGTGTGGTGTGAAGCGGAGTGTGCGTGTGTGTGTCTGAGCTGTGGGGGGGAGTGTGTGTGTGTGTGGTTGGGGGGGGCAGTGTGTGTGTGTGGTGTGGGCTGTGGAGGAGTGTGTGTGTGTGTGGGAGGGGGGAGTGTGTGTATGTTTGTGGTGTGGGCTTTCAGAGTATGTGTGTGTGCGTGCGAGGGATAGTGTTTGTGAGTGTGATATGGGGTGTAGTGTGTTGTGTGTGGTGTGGGTGGGAGTGTGTGTGTGTGGTGTGAGGGAGAGTGTGTTTGTGGGGTGTGAGGGTGAGTGTGTGTGTATGGGGTCTTGGGGGGGAGTGTGTGTGCATGTGGGGTGTTGGGGTGGGAGTGTGTGTGTGTCTCAGGTGTTGGGGGGGAGTGTGCGTGTGTGTGGGGTGTGGAGGGGGAATGTGTGTGTTTGTGTGTGTGGTGTGGGTGGGGAGTGTGTGTGTGTCTTGTGTGTGCGGGGGAGTGTGTGTGTGTGTGTGTGTGTGGTGTCGGGGGAGAGTGTGTGCATGTGTGGTGTGGGGTGTGGGGGGTAGTGTGTTTGTGTGTGGGTGTGGGGGTGTTAGTGTGTGTCTGTGGTGTGGGGTGGGATTGTGTGTGTGTGTGTTGTGGTGTGGGTGTTTAGTGAGTGTGTGTGTGTGAGGGGGTTAGTGAGTGTGTGTGGTGTGGGTGGTGGGGGAGTGCGTGTGTGTGTTTGCGTGTGTGTGTATGTGTGGGCAGTGTGTATGTGTGTGTGTGTGTGTGGTGTATGGGGGAGAGTGAATGTGTGTGTATGTGGTGTGGGAGGAGAGTGTGTGTGTGTGTGTGTGTGGTGTAGGGGGAGAGTGTGTGTGTATGTGTGTGTGTGTGTGTGTGTGTGTGTGTGGTGTGGGGGGAGAGTGTGTGTGTATGTGTGTGTGAGTGTGTTTGTTTCTGTGTGGTGTGGTGGGGAGGAGTATGTGTGGTGGGGCGAGGATTGTGTGTCTGTATGGTGGGGGGGAGTGTGTGTGTGTTTGTGGTGTGTGTGGGGGGGGATGTGGAGGGGAGTGTGTGTGTGTGTGTGTGGTGTGAGGGGTTGTGTGCCTGTGTGTGGAGTGTAAGGGGGAGTGTGTGTGTGGTGTGTGGGGATTGTGTGTGTGTGTGTGTGTGTGTGTGTATATCCAGTGTGTGGGGGGGTGTGATTGTGTGGAGTGTGGGGGGAGTGTGTGTGTGTGTGTGTGTGTGTGTGTGGGTTGTGGGGGGAGAGTGTGAGTGCATGTGTGTGGTGTGGGAGGGAGGAATGTGTGTGCTGGGGCGGTGAGTGTGTGTGTGTGGTGTGGGGGGGTATGTGTGTGGTGTGGGGGAAGTGTGTGTGTGTGTGTGGTGTGGGGGGGAGTGGTGTGGCGGGGAGTGTGTGTGTGTGTGTGTGTGTGTGTGTGGTGTGGGGGTGGAGTGTGTATGGCGGTTTGTGGAGGGGAATGTGTGTGTGTGTGTGTGTTTGTGTGTGTGAGGGGTGTGTGGTGGGGGAGTGTGTCTGGGGTGTGTGGGAGGGGCAAGTGTGTGTATGTTTGTGGTGTGCTGTTTCAGAGTATGTGTGTGTGCGTGGGAGGGATAGTTTGTGTGTGTGATGTGGGGTGTAGTGTGTTGTGTGTGGTGTGGGTGGGAGCGTGTGTGTGTGGTGTGAGGGAGAGTGTGTGTGTGGGGTGTGAGGGTGAGTGTGTGTGTCGGGGGGGAGTGTGTGTGCATGTGGGGTGTTGGGGTGGGAGTGTGTGTGCTTCTGAGATGTTGGGGGGGAGTGTGCATGTGTGTGGGGTGTGGAGGGGGAATGTGTGTGTTTGTGTGTGTGGTGTGGGTGGGGAGTGTGTGTGTGTCTCGTGTGTGCGGGGGAGTGTGAGTGTGTGGTGTGGGTGGGGAGTGTGTGTGTCTCGTTTGTGCGGGGGAGTGTGTGTGGTGTGGGGGGGATAATGTGTGTATGTGTGTGTGGGGGGTGAGTGTGTGTGTGTGTGTGGGGTGTGGGGGTTAGTGTGATTGTGTGTGGGGTGTGGGGATGTTAATGTGTGTGTGTGTTGTGGGGGGTAGCGTGTGTGTGTGGTGTGTGGTGGGAGTGTGTGTGTATGTATGTAGTGTCGGGGGATTGTGTCTATGTGTGTGTGTGTGTGGGGTGTGGGGGGAGTATGCGTGTGTGTGTGGGGTATGGTGGGGAGTGTGTGTGTATGTGTGGTGTGTGGGGGAGAGTGAGTGTGTGTGTATGTGGTGTGGGAGGAAAGTGTGTGTGTGTGTGTGGTTTGGGAGGAGTGTGTTTGTGTGTGTGTGTATGTGTGTGTGGTGTGGGGGAGTTGTGTGTTTGTGTGTCTATTTGTGTGGTTTTGGGGGAGCGTGTATGTGTGTGTGTGTCTAGGGTGTGGGGGGAGTGTGTGTGTGTGTTGTGGGGGGGGAGTGTGTGTGTGTGTGTTGTGGGGGGGAGTATGTGTGTGGTGTGGGTGGAGTGTTTGTGGTGTGGGGAACGAGTGTGTGTGTTGTGGGGGAGCGAGTGTGTGTGGTGTGGGGGGGGAGTGTGTGTGTGTATGTGGTGTGGGTGGGAGCGTGTGTGTGTGGTGCGAGGGGGAGTGTGTATGTGTGTGTGGGGTGTTGAGCGGAGTGTGTGTGTGGGGTGTTGGGGGGACTGTGTATGCGTGTGGGGTTTGGAATGTGGGGTGGGATTGTGTATGTGGGGTGTGGGGTGTGTGTGGGTGATGTGAGGGGGAGTGTGCATGTGTGGGGTGTTGGGGGGAGTGTGTGTGAGTGGGGTTTGGGGTGTGGGGTGGGAGTGTAGTGTGGGGTGTGGAGTGTAAGTGTGTGTGTTGTGTGAGGGGGAGTGTAAATGTGTGTGGGGCCTGAGGGGGCGTGTGTGTGTGTGTGTTGGGGGGGGTGGGGTTGTGGGGGGAGAGTGTGTGGACATGTGTGTGGTGTGTGGGGTCAGTGTGTGTGGTGTGGGTGGATAGTGTATGGGTGTGTGTTGGGGGTTAGTGTTTGTGTGGTGTGGGCTGTGGGGGAGTGTGTGTGTGTGTGTGGGAGGGGGGGAGTGTGTGTATGTTTGTGGTGTGGGGTTTCAGAGTATGTGTGTGTGCGTGCGAGGGATAGTGTTTGTGAGTGTGATATGGGGTGTAGTGTGTTGTGTGTGGTGTGGGTGGGAGCGTGTGTGTGTCGTGTGAGGGAGAGTGTGTGTGTGGGGTGTGAGGGTGAGTGTGTGTGTGTGGGGTCTGGGGGGGTAGTGTGTGTGCATGTGGGGTGTTGGGGTGGGAGTGTGTGTGCGTCTGAGGTGTTGGGGGGTAGTGTGCTTCTGTGTGGGGTGTGGAGGGGGAATGTGTGTGTTTGTGTGTGTGGTGTTGGGGGGGGAGTGTGTGTGTGTCTCGTGTGTGCGGGGCAGTGTGTGTGTGTGTGTGTGTGTGTGTGGTGTGGGTGGGGAGTGTGTGTGTGTCTCGTGTGTGCGGGGGAGTGTGTGTGTGTGGTGTGGGGGGGAGAATGTGTGTATGTGTGTGTGGGTGGGTGAATGTGTGTGTGTGTGTGGGGTGTGGTGGGTAGTGTGATTATGTGTGGGGTGTGGGGATGTTAGTGTGTGTGTATGTTGTGGGGGATAGCGTGTGTGTGTGGTGTGGAGTGGGAGTGTGTGTATGTGGTGTGGGGAGGAGTGTGTCTGTGTGTGTGTGTGGTGTGTAGAGGGAGTGTGCATGTGTGTGTGGGGTGTGGGGGAGAGTGTGTGTGTATGTGTGGTGTGTGGGGGAGAGTGAGTGTGTGTGTATGTGGTGTGGGGGGAGAGGGTGTGTGTGTGTGTGTTGTTGGGGGAGAGTGTGTGTGTGGCGTGGGGGGAGAGTGTGTGTGGGTGTGCGGTGTGGGGGGAGTGTGTGTGTGTGTGTGTGTGTGTGTGTGTGTGTTGTGGGGGGAGTGTGTGTGTGTGTGTGTGTGTGTGTGTGTGTGGTATGTGGGGAGAATGTGTGTGTGTGTGTGTGTGTGTGTGTGTGTGTGTGGTGTGGGGGGACAGTGTGTGTGTGTGTATGTGTTTTTGGGTGGCGTGGGGGAGAGTGTGTCTGTGTAAGTCTGTGTCTGCTGTGGGGGGAGTGTGTGTGTGTTTGTGTCTGGTGTGGGGGGAGAGTGTGTGTGTGTGTGCGGTGTGGGGGGAGTGTGTTTGTTTGAGTGTGTGTAGTTTGGGGTAAGTGTGGGTATGTGTGTGTGTGTGTGTGTGTGTGTGTGTCTGTGTGGTGTGGTGGGGGGGAGTATGTGTGGTGGGGTGGGGAATGTGTGTGTGTGATGGGGGGACTGTGTGTGTGTTTGTATGTGTGTGTGTGTGGTGTGGGGGGTGTGTGTGTGTGTGTATGTGGTGTGGGGGGAGAGTGTGTGTGTGTGTATGTGTGTGTGTGTGTGTGTGGTGTGGGGGGAGAGTGTGTGTGTGTGGTGTGGGGGGAGAGTGTGTCTGCATGTGTGGGTGTGTGTGTGTGGTGTGGTGGGGGAAGTATGTGTGATGTGAAGCAGAGTGTGCGTGTGTGTGTCTGAGCTGTGGGGGGAGTGTGTGTGTGTGGTTTGAGGGGGGGCAGTGTGTGTGTGTGTGTGGGAGGGGGGAGCGTGTGTATGTTTGTGGTTTGGGGTTTCAGAGTATGTGTGTGTGCGTGGGAGGGATAGTGCTTGTGTGTGTGATGTGGGGTGTTGTGTGTGGTGTGGGTGGGAGCGTGTGTGTGTGGTGTGAGGGAGAGTGTGTTTGTGGGGTGTGAGGGTGAGTGTGTGAGTGTGTGGGGGGGGAGGGTGTGTGCATGTGGGGTGTTGGGGTGGGAGTGTGTGTGCGTCTCAGGTGTTGGGGGGGAGTGTGCGTGTGTGTGGGGTGTGGAGGGGCAATATGTGTTTATCATGTGTGTGTGGTGTGGGTGGGGAGTGTGTGTGTGTCTCGTGTGTGCAGGGGAGTGTGTGTGTGTGTGTGTGTGGTGTGGGGGTGCAGTGTGTGTGGCGGTGTGTGGGGGGGAATGTGTGTGTGTGTGTTTGTGTGTGTGAGGGGTGTGTGGTGGGGGAGTGTGTCTGGGGTGTGTGGGAGGGGCAAGTGTGTGTATGTTTGTGGTGTGGTGTTTCAGAGTATGTGTGTGTGCGTGGGAGGGATAGTTCGTGTGTGTGGTGTGGGGTGTAGTGTGTTGTGTGTGGTGTGGGTGGGAGCGTGTGTGTGTGGTGTGAGGGAGAGTGTGTGTGTGGCGCGTGAGGGTGAGTGTGTGTGTGGGGGGGGAGTGTGTGTGCATGTGGGGTGTTGGGGTGGGAGTGTGTGTGCGTCTGAGGTGTTGGGGGGGATTGTGCATGCGTGTGGGGTGTGGAGGGGGAATGTGTGTGTTTGTGTGTGTGTTGTGGGGGGGGAGCGTGTGTGTGTCTCGTGTGTGCGGGGGAGTGTGAGTGTGTGTGTGGGGGGGAGAATGTGTGTATGTGTGTGTGGGGGGTGAGTGTGTGTGTGTGTGTGTGTGTGTGGGGTGTGGGGGTTAGTGTGATTGTGTGTGGCGATGTTAGTGTGTGTGTGTGTGTTGTGGGGGGTAGCGTGTGTGTGTGGTGTGTGGTGGGAGTGTGTGTGTATGTATGTAGTGTGGGGGGAGTGTGTCTGTGTGTGTGTGGGGTGTGGGGGGAGTATGCATGTGTGTGTGGGGTATGGTGGGGAGTGTGTGTGTATGTGTGGTGTGTGGGGGAGAGTGAGTGTGTGTGTATGTGGTATGGGAGGAAAGTGTGTGTGTGTGGTGTGGGGGGAGTGTGTGTGTGTGTGAGTGTGTATGTGTGTGTGGTGTGGGGTGAGTTGTGTGTTTGTTTGTCTATTCGTGTGGTGTGTGGGGAGCGTGTATGTGTGTGTGTAACTAGGGTGTGGGGGGGGGTGTGTGTGTGTATGTGTTGTGGGGGGGAGTGTGTGTGTGTGTGTTGTGGGGCGGAGTATGTGTGTGGTGTGGGGGGAGTGTTTGTGGTGTGGGGAACAAGTGTGTGTGTTGTGGGGGTGAGTGTGTGTGGTGTGGGGGGGAGTGTGATTGTGTATGTGGTGTGGGTGGGAGCGTGTGTGTGGGGTGTTGGGGGGGAGTGTGTATGTGTGTGGGGTTTGGAATGTGGGGTGGGATTGTGTATGTGGGGTGTGGGGTGTGTGTGTTGTGTGAGGGGGAGTGTGCATGTGTGGGGTGTTGGGGGGAGTGTGTGTGTGTGGGGTTTGGGGTGTGGGGTGGGAGTGTAGTGTGGGGTGTGAGTGTGTGTGTTGTGTGAGGGGGAATGTGCATGTGTGTGGGGTGTGAGGGGGAGTGTGTGTGGGGTTTGGGGTGTGGGGGGAGTGTGTGTGTGTTTGTGTGTGTTGGGGGGGTGAGGGGTGAGAGTGTGTGTACATGTGTGTGGTGTGGGGGGTCAGTGTGTGTGGTGTGGGTGGATAGTGTATGGGTGTGTGTTGGGGGTTAGTGTTTGTGTGGTGTGGGCGGTGGGGGAGTGTGTGTGTGTGTGTGGGAGGGGGGAGTGTGTGTATATTTGTGGTGTGGGGTTTCAGAGTATGTGTGTGTGCGTGCGAGGGATAGTGTTTGTGTGTGTGGTGTGGGTGGGAGCGTGTGTGTGTGGTGTGAGGGAGAGTGTGTTTGTGGGGTGTGAGGGTGAGTGTGTGAGTGTGTGGGGGGGGAGGGTGTGTGCATGTGGGGTGTTGGGGTGGGAGTGTGTGTGCGTCTCAGGTGTTGGGGGGGAGTGTGCGTGTGTGTGGGGTGTGGAGGGGCAATATGTGTTTATCATGTGTGTGTGGTGTGGGTGGGGAGTGTGTGTGTGTCTCGTGTGTGCAGGGGAGTGTGTGTGTGTGTGTGTGTGGTGTGGGGGTGCAGTGTGTGTGGCGGTGTGTGGGGGGGAATGTGTGTGTGTGTGTTTGTGTGTGTGAGGGGTGTGTGGTGGGGGAGTGTGTCTGGGGTGTGTGGGAGGGGCAAGTGTGTGTATGTTTGTGGTGTGGTGTTTCAGAGTATGTGTGTGTGCGTGGGAGGGATAGTTCGTGTGTGTGGTGTGGGGTGTAGTGTGTTGTGTGTGGTGTGGGTGGGAGCGTGTGTGTGTGGTGTGAGGGAGAGTGTGTGTGTGGCGCGTGAGGGTGAGTGTGTGTGTGGGGGGGGAGTGTGTGTGCATGTGGGGTGTTGGGGTGGGAGTGTGTGTGCGTCTGAGGTGTTGGGGGGGATTGTGCATGCGTGTGGGGTGTGGAGGGGGAATGTGTGTGTTTGTGTGTGTGTTGTGGGTGGGGAGCGTGTGTGTGTCTCGTGTGTGCGGGGGAGTGTGAGTGTGTGTGTGGGGGGAGAATGTGTGTATGTGTGTGTGGGGGGTGAGTGTGTGTGTGTGTGTGTGTGTGGGGTGTGGGGGTTAGTGTGATTGTGTGTGGCGATGTTAGTGTGTGTGTGTGTGTTGTGGGGGGTAGCGTGTGTGTGTGGTGTGTGGTGGGAGTGTGTGTGTATGTATGTTGTGTGGGGGGAGTGTGTCTGTGTGTGTGTGGGGTGTGGGGGGAGTATGCATGTGTGTGTGGGGTATGGTGGGGAGTGTGTGTGTATGTGTGGTGTGTGGGGGAGAGTGAGTGTGTGTGTATGTGGTATGGGAGGAAAGTGTGTGTGTGTGGTGTGGGGGGAGTGTGTGTGTGTGTGAGTGTGTATGTGTGTGTGGTGTGGGGTGAGTTGTGTGTTTGTTTGTCTATTCGTGTGGTGTGTGGGGAGCGTGTATGTGTGTGTGTAACTAGGGTGTGGGGGGGGGTGTGTATGTGTATGTGTTGTGGGGGGGAGTGTGTGTGTGTGTGTTGTGGGGTGGAGTATGTGTGTGGTGTGGGGGGAGTGTTTGTGGTGTGGGGAACAAGTGTGTGTGTTGTGGGGGTGAGTGTGTGTGGTGTGGGGGTGAGTGTGATTGTGTATGTGGTGTGGGTGGGAGCGTGTGTGTGGGGTGTTGATGGGAGTGTGTATGTGTGTGGGGTTTGGAATGTGGGGTGGGATTGTGTATGTGGGGTGTGGGGTGTGTGTGTTGTGTGAGGGGGAGTGTGCATGTGTGGGGTGTTGGGGGGAGTGTGTGTGTGTGGGGTTTGGGGTGTGGGGTGGGAGTGTAGTGTGGGGTGTGAGTGTGTGTGTTGTGTGAGGGGGAATGTGCATGTGTGTGGGGTGTGAGGGGGAGTGTGTGTGGGGTTTGGGGTGTGGGGGGAGTGTGTGTGTGTGTGTGTGTGTTGGGGGGGTGAGGGGTGAGAGTGTGTGTACATGTGTGTGGTGTGGGGGGTCAGTGTGTGTGGTGTGGGTGGATAGTGTATGGGTGTGTGTTGGGGGTTAGTGTTTGTGTGGTGTGGGCGGTGGGGGAGTGTGTGTGTGTGTGTGGGAGGGGGGAGTGTGTGTATATTTGTGGTGTGGGGTTTCAGAGTATGTGTGTGTGCGTGCGAGGGATAGTGTTTGTGTGTGTGGTGTGGGGTGTAGTGTGTTGTGTGTGGTGTGGGTGGGAGCGTGTGTGTGTGGTGTGAGGGAGAGTGTGTGCGTGGGGTGTGAGGGTGAGTGTGTGTGTGTGGGGTCTGGGGGGGTAGTGTGTGAGCATGTGGGGTGTTGGGGGGGAGTGTGTGTGCGTCTGAGGTGTTGGGGAGTAGTGTGCGTGTGTGTGGGGTGTGGAGGGGGAATGTGTGTGTGTGTGCGTGTGTGTGTGTGTGGGGGGACGATGTGGGGGGAGAGTGTGTGTTCATGTGTGTTGTGTGGGGGGATAGTGTATGTGCGTGTATGTTGGGGGTTAGTGTTTGTGTGGTGTGGGCGGTTGGGGAGTGTGTGTGTGTGTTTGTGTGTGTATGTGTGGTGTGGTGTGGGGGGTTAGTGTGTGTGTGGTGTGGGAGTGTGTGTGTGTGTTTGTGTGTGTGTGTGTTGTGGTGTGGGGGATTAGTGACCATGTGTGGTGTGGGGTGTGGGGGGTAGTGTGTGCGTGTGTGGGTATGGGGGTGTTAGTGTGTGTGTGTGGTATGGGGTGGGATTGTGTGTGTGTGTGTGTGTTGTGGTGTGGGTGTTTAGTGAGTGTATGTGTGTGGTGTGGGGGGGTTAGTGTGTGTGTGTGTGTGTGTGTGTGTGTGTGTTGTGGTGTGGGTGTTTAGTGAGTGTGTGTGTGTGGTGTGGGGGGGTTAGTGTGTGTGTGTGTGTGTGTGTGTGTGTGTGTGTGTGTTGTGGTGCGGGGGATTAGTGAGTGTGTGTGTGTGGGGGGGAGTGCGTGTGTATTGGGGTGGAGTGTGTGTGCGTGTGGTCTGGGGAGGAATGTGTATGTGTTTGTGTCTGTGAGGGTGGAGGGGAGTGTATATATGTGTGTGGGGGGAGTGTATGTGTGTGGTGTGTGTGGTGGGGGAGTGTGTGTGTGTGGTGTAGGGATCAGTGTGTGTGTGTCTGTTGTGGGGGGTAGTATATGTGTGTGTGGTGTTGGGGGTAGTGTTTTCATGTGGTATGGGCGGTCGGGGAGTGTGTGTGTGTCCTGTGTGTGTGTTCTGGGCGATTAGTTTCTGTGTGTGTGGTGTGGGGGGTTAGTGTGTGTGTGTGTTGTGGGGGGGTAGGGAGTGCGTGTGTATTGGGTTGGAGTGTGTGTGTATGTGTGGTGTGGGGGGGAGTGTGTGTGTGTGTGTTTGGGGTGGGGGTGTGTGTGTGTTTGTGTTGTGCGGGGTGTGGGGTGTAGTGTGTTTGTGTGTGGGTGTGTGGGTGTTAGTGTGTGTGTGTGGTGTGGAGGGGTAGCGTGTGTGTGTGGTGTGAGGTAGGAGTGTGTGTGTGTGTGTGTGTTTGGTGTGGTTGGGGGGGGGGGTGTGTGTTTGTGGTGTGTGGGGGAGAGTGAGTGTGCCTGTATGTGGTGTGGGAGGAGAGTGTGTGTGTGTGTGTGTGTGGTTGTGAGGGGGGAGAGTGAGTGTGTGTGTGTGTGATGTGGGGGTAGAGTGTGTGTGTGAGTGTGTGTGTGGTGTGGGGGGAGAGTTTGTGTGTGTTTGTCTGTGTGCTGTGGTGGGGGGGAGTAAGTGTGGTGGGGCAAGGAATGTGTGTGTGGTGGGGCAGAGAAGGTGTGTATGGTGGGGGAGGAGTGTGTGTGTGTGTGTGTGTGTGGTGTGAGGGGTTGTGTGCCTGTGTGTGGAGTGTAAGTGGGAGTGTGTGTGTGTGTGTGTGTGTCTGGGCTTTGTGGGGGAGTGTGTGTGTGTGGTGATTGGGGTAGTGTGTTTGTGTGTTGTGAGGGGAGTGTGTGTGTGTGAGTGTGTATTTGTGTGTGGTGTGGGGGGAGTTGTGTGTGTGTGTGTGTGTGTCTCTATGTGTGTGGTGTGGGGGGATTGTGTGTGTGTGTGTGTGTGTGTGAGAGTGTGTATGTGTGTGTGGTGCGGGGGGAGTTGTGTGTGTGTGTGTGTCTATGTGTGTGGTGTGGGGGGATTGTGTATGTGTGTGTGTGTGTGTGTCCAGTGTGTGGGGGGGTGTGATTGTGTGGAGTGTGGGGGGAGTGTGTGTGTGTGTGTGTGTGTGTGTGCGTGTGTGTGGGTTGTGGGGGGAGAGTGTGAGTGCATGTGTGTGGTGTGGGAGGGAGGAATATGTGTGCTGGGGCGGGGATTGTGTGTGTGTGGTGTGGGGGAGTGTATGCATGTATGTGGTGTGGGGGTAGAGTGTGTGTGCGTGTGTGGTGTGGGGGGTAGTGTGTTTGTGTGTGGGTGTGGGTGTGGGGTGGGATTGTGTGAATGTGTGTTGTGGTGTGGGTGTTTAGTGAGTGTGTGTGTGTGGTGTGGGACATTAGTGTGTGTGTGTGGTGTGGGAGGTGGGGGAGTGCGTGTGTGTGTTTGTGTGTTTGTGTGTGTGTGGGAGAGTGAATGTGTGTGTATGTGGTGTGGGAGGAGAGTGTGTGTGTAGGTGTGGCTTGGGGGGAGAGTGTTTGTGTGTGTGTGTGTGTGTGTGGTATAGGGGGTGAGTGTGTGTGCGTTTGTGTGTGTGTGTGTGTGTCTGAGTGATGTGGTGGGGGGGAGTATGTGTGGTGGGGCAGGGAATGTGTGTGTATGTGTGGTGGGGCAGGGAAGGTGTGTGTGGTGGGGGGGAGTGTGTGTGTGGTGTTGGTGGCAGTGTGTGTGTGTCTGTGGTATGGGGGGCAGTGTGTGTGTGTGTGTGGTGTGAGGGGAGAGTGTGTGTGTGTCTGTGTGGTGTGGTGGGGGGGTTGTGAGTGTGGTTGGGCAGGGAGTGTGTGTGTGTGGTGGTGCGAGGAGTGTGTGTGTATGGTGGGGGGGAGTGTGTGTGTGTTTGTGGTGTGAGGGGGAGTGTGCCTGTGAGTGGAGTGTAAGGGGGAGTGTGTGTGTGTGTGTGTGTGTGTGTTTGTGTGTGTGTGTCTGGGCTTTGTGGGGTAGTGTGTGTGTGTACATGTGTGTGTGGAGTGGGGGGTAGTGTGTCTGTGTGTGTGTGTGAATGGTGTGAGGGGAGTGTGAGTGTGTGTGTGTGTGTATGAGTGTGTATGTGTGTGTGGTATGGGAGGGAGTGGTGTGGCGGGGAATGTGTGTGTGTGTGTGTGGTGTGGGGTGAGAGTGTGTGTGTGTGTGTGTGTATGTGTGGTGTGGGGGGGAAGTGTGTGTGTGTGTGGTGTGGGGTGAGTGTGTGTGTGTGAGTGTGTATGTGTGTGTGGTGTGGGAGGGAGTGGTGTGGTGGGGAGTGTGTGTGTGTGTGTGTGTGTGTGTGTGTGTGGTGTGGGGGGAGAGTGTGTGTGTGTGTATGTGTGTGTGTATGTGTGGGGTGTGGGGGGGAGTGTGTGCATGTGGGGTGTTGGGGAGGGAGTGTGGGTGCGTGTGGAGGGGGAATGTGTGTGTGTATGTATGGTGTGTGGGGGAGAGTGTGTGTGTGTTTGTGTGTGGTTTGGGGGGTAGTGTGTGTGTGTGTGTGTCGGGTGCGCAGGGGAGTGTGTGTGTGGTGTGGGGGGGAAGTGTGTGTGTGTATGGGGCGGAGAGTGTGTGTGTTTGTGTTGTGTGGGTTGTGGGGGGTAGTGTGTTTGTGTGTGGGTGTGTGGGTGTTAGTGTGTGTGTGTGGTGTGGGGGGGTTAGCGTGTGTGTGTGTGGTGTGGGGGCGAGTGTGTGCGTGTCTTGGGGGTGGTCTGTGTGTGGTGTGGGGGTGAGTGTGTGTGGTGTGGGGGGGGGAGTGCGTGTGTGTGTGGTGTGGGAGGGGTAGTGTGTGTGTGTGTGCGTGGGGTGGGTGGGAGCGTGTGTGTGTGTGGTGTGAGGGGGAGTGTGTGTGTGTGTCTGTGTGGAGGGTGTTGGGGGTCGTGTGTGTGGGGTGTTGTGGGGGAATGCGTGTGTGTGGGGTGTGGGGCAGGGAATGTGTGTGTGTGTGGGGTGTGTGGTGTGGGGTGAGAGTGTGTGTGTGTGGTGTGGGGTGAGTGTGTGTGTGTGTGTGTGTGTGTGTATGGTGTGGGGGGAATGTGTGTGTGTGTATGTGTGTATGTGTGTGTGTGTGGTGTTGGGGGGGAGTGTGTGCGTGTCTTGGGGGTGCTCTGTGTGTGGTGTGGGGGTGAGTGTGCGTGTTATGGGAGGGGTAGTGTGTGTGTGTGTGTGGGGTGGGTGGGAGCGTGTGTGTGTGGTGTGAGGGGGAGTGTGTGTGTGTGTGTGGAGGGTGTTGGTGGTTGTGTGTGTGGGGTGTTGTGGGGGAATGCGTGTGTGTGGGGTGTGGGGCAGGGAATGTGTGTGTGTGTGGGTTGTGGGGTGTGGGATGGGAGTGTGTGTGTGTGGGATGTGGGGTGTGAGTGTATGTGTGTGTGGTGTGAGGGGGAGTGTGTGTGGGGCGTGAGGGTGTGTGTGTGTGTGTGTGTTGTGTGGGCGGAGTGTGTGTGTGTGTGTAGTGTGGGGGAGTGTGTCTGTGTATGGGGGAGGTGTGGGGGGGAGAGTGTGTGTGCATGTGAGTGGTGTGGGGGGGAGTGTGTGCGTGTGGTGTGGGGGGGTCAGTGTGTGTGGTGTAGGGGTCGCTGTGTGTGTGTGGTGTAGTGCGAGTGTGTGTGTGTGTGTTGGGGGTTAGTATTTGTGTGGTGTGGGAGGTGGAGGAGTGTGTGTGTGTGTGTTTGTGTGTATATGCGTGTTGTGGTGTGGGGGGTTAGTGTGTGTGTGGTGTGGGCGGTGGGGGAGTGTGTGTGTGTGTGTGTGTTTGTGTGTGTGTGTGTTGTGGTGTGGGGGATTAGTGAGTGTGTGTGTGTGTGTGGTGTGGGGTGTGGGGGGTAGTGTGTTTGTGTGTGTGTATGGGGGTGTTAGTGTGTGTGTGGTGTGGGGTGGGATTGTGTGTGTGTGTGTTGTGGTGTGGGTGTTTAGTGAGTGTTTGTGTGGTGTGGGGGAGTTAGTGTGTGTGTATGTGTGTTGTGGTGTGGGGGATTAGTGTGTGTGTGTGCGTGCGAGGGATAGTGTTTGTGTGTGTGATGTGGGTGGGAGCGTGTGTGTGTGGTGTGAGGGAGAGTGTGTGTGTGGGGTGTGAGGGTGAGTGTGTGTATGTGGGGTCTGGGGGGGGGAGTGTGTGTGCATGTGGGGTGTTTGGGGGGAGTGTATGTGCGCCTGAGGTGTTGGGGGGCAGTGTGCATGTATGTGGGGTGTGGAGAGCGAATGTGTGTGTTTGTGTGTGTGGTGTGTGTGGGGAGTGTGTGTGTGTGTGTGTGTGTGGTGTGTGTGGGGAGTGTGTGGGGAGTGTGTGTGTGTGTCTCGTGTGTGCGGGGGAGTTTGTGTGTGTCTGTGCGTGGTGTGGGTGGGGAGTGTGTGTGTGTCTCCTGTGCGGGGGAGTGTGTGTGTGTGGTGTGGGGGGGAGAGTGTGTGTATGTGTGTGTGGAGGTTTGAGTGTGTGTGTGTGTGTGGGGTGTGGTGGGTAGTGTGATTATGTGTGGGGATGTTAGTGTGTGTGTGTTGTTGGGGGTAGCGTGTGTGTGTGGTGTGGGGTGGGAGTGTGTGTATGTGTGTGTGTGGGGTGTGGGGGGAGTGTGCGTGTGTGTGTGGGGTGTGGGGGGGGAGTGTGTGTGTGTGTGTGGTGTGGGGGGAGTGTGTGTGTGTGTGTGTGTGTGTGTGTGAGAGTGTGTATGTGTGTGTGGTGTGGGGCGAGTTGTGTGTTTGTGTGTCTATTCGTGTGGTGTGGAGGGAGCGTGTATGTGTGTGTGTGTCTAGGGTTTGGGGGGAGTTTGTGTGGTGTGGGGGTGTTAGTGTGTATGTGTGTGTTGTGGGGGGGAGTGTGTGTGTGTGTGTGTTGTGGGGGGGAGTGTGTGTGTGTGTTGTGGGGGGTTAGTGTGTGTGTGTGTGTTGTGGGGGGGAGTGTGTGTGTGTGTGTGTTGTGGGGGGGAGTGTGTGTGTGTGTGTGTTGTGGTGGGGAGTGTGTGTGTGTGTGTTGTGGGGGGGTAGTGTGTGTGTGTGTGTTGTGGGGGGGAGTGTGTATGTGTGTGTGGTGTGGGGGGGAGTGTGTGTGTGTGTGTTGTGGGGGGGAGTGTGTATGTGTGTGTGGTGTGGGGGGGAGTGTGTGTGTGTGTGTGTTGTGGGGGGGAGTGTGTGTGTGTGTGTGTTGTGGGGGGGAGTGTGTGTGTGTGTGTGGTGTGGGGGGGAGTGTGTGTGTGTGTGTGTGTTGTGGGGGGGGAGTGTGTGTATGTATGTGGTGTGGATGGGAGCGTGTGTGTGTGGGGTTTGGGGTGTGGGGTGGGATTGTGTATGTGGGGTGTGGGGTGTGTGTGTGGTGTGAGGGGGAGTGTGCATGTGTGTGGGGTGTGAGGGGGAGTGTGTGTGTGGGGTTTCGGGTGTGGGGGGAGTGTGTGTGTGTGTGTGTGTGTGTTGGGGGGGTGAGGGGTGAGAGTGTGTGTGCATGTGTGTAGTGTGGGGGGTCAGTGTGTGTGGTGTGGGGGGTTAGTGTACGTGTGGTGTGGGCGGTGGGGGAGTGTGTGTGTGTGTGGGAGGGGGGAGTGTGTGTATGTTTGTGGTGTGGGGTTTCAGAGTGTGTGTGTGCGTGCGAGGGATAGTGTTTGTGTGTGTGATGTGGGGTGTAGTGTGTTGTGTGTGGTGTGGGTGGGAGCGTGTGTGTGTGGTGTGAGGGAGACTGTTTGTGGGGTGTGAGGGTAAGTGTGTGTGTGTGGGGTGTTTGGGGGGTAGTGTGTGTGCGTCTGAGGTGTTTAGGGGGAGTGTGCGTGTGTGGGTGTGTGGAGGGGGAATGTGTGTGTTTGTGGGTGTTGTGTGGGTGGGGAGAGTGTGTGTGTCTCGTGTCTGCGGGGTGTGTGTGTGTGCGGTGTGGGAGGGAGAATGTGTGTATGTGTGTGTGGGGGGGTGAGTGTGTGTGTTTGTGGGGTGTGGGGGGTAGCGTGATTATGTGTGGGGTGTGGGGATGTTAGTGTGTGTGTGTGTTGTGGGGGGTAGCATGTGTGTGTGGTGTGGGATGGGAGTGTGTCTTTGTGTATGTGTGTGTGTGTGTGTGTGGGGTGTGGGGGGGAGTGTGTGTGTATGTGTGGTGTGTGGGGGAGTGTGTGTGTGTTTGTGTGTGAGTGTGTATGTGTGTGTGGTGTGGGGCAAGTTGTGTGTTTGTGTGTCTACTCGTGTGGTGTGGGGGGAGCGTGTATGTGTGTGTGTGTCTAGAGTGTGGGGGGAGTGTGTGTTTGTGTGTGTGTGTGTATGTGTATGTGTGTGGGTTTTTGGGGGAGAGTGTGAGCGCATATGTGTGGTGTGGGGGGGGGAGTGTGTGTGTGTGTGGTGGGGCGGGGAGTGTGTGTGCGTGTGGTGTGGGGTTCAGTGTGTGTGTTGTGTGGGGGGTTATTGTGTGTGTGTGGTGTGAGGTGGTCTAGTGTGTGTATGTGTGGTGTGGGGGGTGCAGTGTGTGTGGTGTGGGGCAAAGTGTTTGTGGTTTGTGGGGGAGTGTGTGCATGTGTGTGGTGTGGGTGGGAGCGTGTGTGTGTGGTGTGGGGGCGAGTGTGTGTGGTGTGGGGGGGAGTGTGTGTGGTGTGGGGGGGAGTGTGTGTGTGTTGTGGGGGGGAGTGTGTGTGTGGTGTGGGGGGAGTGTTTGTGGTGTGAGGAATGAATGCATGTGTTGTGGGGGGCGAGTGTGTGTGGTGTGAGGGGGGAGTGTGTGTGTGTGTATGTGGTGTGGATGGGAGCATGTGTGTGTGGTGTGAGGGGGAGTGTGTATGTGTCTTTGGGGTGTTGGGGGGAGTATGTGTGTGTGTGGGTTTTGGGGTGCGGGGTGGGATTGTGTGTGTGGTATATGAGGTGTGAGTGTGTGTGAGGTATATGAGGTGTGAGTGTGTGTGTGGTATGAGGGGGATTGTGTGTGTGTGGGGTTTGGGGTGTGGGGTGGGAGTGTGTGTGTGGGGTATGAGTATGTGTGTGGTGTGAGGGGGAGTGTGTGTGTGTGGGGCATGAGGGGGAGTGTGTGTATATGTGGGGTGTGGGGGGAGTGTGTGTGTGTGTATGTGTGTGGGGGGGCAATGTGGGGGGAGAGTGTGTGTGCATGTGTGTTGTGTGGGGGGATAGTGAGTGTGTGTGTGTTGGGGGTTAGTGTTTGTGTGGTGAGGGCGGTGGGGGAGTGTGTGTGTGTGTTTGTGAGTGTCTGTGTTGTGGTGCGGGGTATTAGTGAGTGTGTGTGTGTGGGTGGGAGTGCGTGTGTATTGGGGTGGAGTGTGTGTGCGCGTGTGGTCTGGGGGTAGTGTGTGTGTGTGGGGGCAGTGTATGTGTGTGATGTGTGTAGTGGGGGAGTGTGTGTGTGTGTGGTGTGGGGATCAGTGTGTGTGTGTCTGTTGTGGGGGGTAGTGTATGTGTGTGTGGTGTTGGGTGTAGTGTTTTTGTGTGGTGTGGGCAGTGGGGGAGTGTGTGTGTGTCTTTGTGTGTGTGTGTTCTGGGCGATTAGTTTCTGTGTGTGTGGAGTGGGGGGTTAGTGTGTGTGTGTGTTGTGAGGGGGAGGGAGTGCGTGTGTGTTGGGTTGGAGTGTGTGTGTATATGTGTGTTGTGGGGGGGGAGTGTGTGTGTGTGTGTTTGGGTGGGGGGGAGTGTGTGTATGTTTGTGGTGTGGGGATTCAGAGTGTGTGTGTGTGTGTGTTCTGGGGGGGAGTGTGTGTGTGTCTCGTGTGTGCGGGGGAGTGTGTGTGTGTGTGGTGTGTGGGGGGTAGTGTGATTTTGTGTGGGATGTGAGGATGTTAGTGTGTGTGTGTGTGTGTTGTGGGGGGTAGCGTGTGTGTGTGTGTTGTGGGGTGGGAGTGTGTCTGTGTGTGTGTGTGTGTGTGTGGGGGGGTGTGGGGGGAGTGTGTGTGTGTGTGTGTGGGGGCGGTGTGCGGGGGGTGAGTGTGTGTGCATGTGTGTGGTGTGGGGGGTCAGTGTAGGTGGTGTGGGGGGTTAGTGTACATGTGTGTGTTGGGGGTTACTGTTTGTGTGTGTGTGGGCGGTGAGGGGTGAGAGTGTGTGTGCATGTGTGTGGTGTAGGGGGTCAGTGTGTGTGGTGTGGGGGTTAGTGTACGTGTGTGTGTGGGGGGTTAGTGTTTGTGCGGTGTGGGCGGTGGGGGAGTGTGTGTGTGTGTTTGTGTGTGTGTGTTGTGGTGTGGGGTGGTTAGTGTGTGTGTGGTGTGGGTGGTGGGGGAGTGTGTGTGTGTGTTTGTGTGT
This sequence comes from Carcharodon carcharias, assembly GCF_017639515.1. NCBI lineage: Eukaryota > Metazoa > Chordata > Chondrichthyes > Lamniformes > Lamnidae > Carcharodon > Carcharodon carcharias. The sequence goes on along the minus strand of NC_054469.1, from coordinate 119,823,195 downwards.
GTGTGTGTGTGTTGTGGTGTGGGGGATTAGTGAGTGTGTGTTGTGGGGTGGGAGTGTGTCTGTGTGTGTGTGTGTGGGGGGGAGTGTGTGTGTGTGGGGGGTGAGGGGTGAGAGTGTGTGTGCATGTGTGTGGTGTGGGGGGTCAGTGTGTGTGGTGTGGGGGGTTAGTGTACGTGTGTGTGTTGGGGGTTAGTGTTTGTGTGGTGTGGGCGGTGGGGGAGTGTGTGTGTGTGTTTGTGTGTGTGTGTGTTGTGGTGTGGGGGGGTTAGTGAGTGTGTGGTGTGGGCGGTGGGGGAGTGTGTGTGTGTTTGTGTGTGTGTGTGTGTGTTGTGGTGTGGGGGGTTAGTGTGTGTGTGGTGTGGGCGGTGGGGGAGTGTGTGTGTGTGTTGTGGTGTGGGGGATTAGTGAGTGTGTGTGTGTGTGTGGGGGGGAGTGCGTGTGCATTGGGGTGGTGTATGTGTGCGTGTGGTCTGGGGGGGAGTGTGTGTGTGTCTGTGGGGGTCGAGGGGAGTGCTTATGTATGTGTGGGGGGAGTGTATGTGTGTGGTGTGTGTGGTGGGGGAGTGTGTGTGTGTAGTGTGGGGGGTCAGTGTGTGTGTGTCTGTTGTGGGGGGTAGTGTATGTGCGTGTGGTGTTGGGTGTAGTGTTTTTGTGTGGTGTGGGCGGTGGGGGAGTGTGTGTGTGTCTTTGTGTGTGTGTGTTGTGGGCCATTAGTTTCTGTGTGTGTGGTGTGGGGGGTTAGTGTGTGTGTGTGTTGTGGGGGGGAGGGAGTGCGTGTGTGTTGGGTTGGAGTGTGTGTGTATGTGTGTGGTGTGGGGATTCAGAGTGTGTGTGTGTGTGTGTGTGTGCGTGGGAGGGGTAGTCCTTGTGTGTGTGGTGTGGGATGTAGTGTGTTGTGTGTGGTGTGGGTGGGAGCGTGTGTGTGTGGTGTGAGGGTGAGTCTGTGTGTGTGGGGTGTGGGGTGGGGGGTTAGTGTGTGTGTGGTGTGGGCGGTGGGGGAGTGTGTGTGTGTGTTTGTGTGTGTGTGTGTGTTGTGGTGTGGGGGATTAGTGAGTGTGTGTGTGTGTGTGGGGGGGAGTGCGTGTGCATTGGGGTGGTGTATGTGTGCGTGTGGTCTGGGGGGGAGTGTGTGTGTGTTTGTGTCTGTGGGGGTCGAGGGGAGTGCTTATGTATGTGTGGGGGGAGTGTATGTGTGTGGTGTGTGTGGTGGGGGAGTGTGTGTGTGTAGTGTGGGGGGTCAGTGTGTGTGTGTCTGTTGTGGGGGGTAGTGTATGTGCGTGTGGTGTTGGGTGTAGTGTTTTTGTGTGGTGTGGGCGGTGGGGGAGTGTGTGTGTGTCTTTGTGTGTGTGTGTTGTGGGCCATTAGTTTCTGTGTGTGTGGTGTGGGGGGTTAGTGTGTGTGTGTGTTGTGGGGGGGAGGGAGTGCGTGTGTGTTGGGTTGGAGTGTGTGTGTATGTGTGTGGTGTGGGGATTCAGAGTGTGTGTGTGTGTGTGTGTGTGTGCGTGGGAGGGGTAGTCTTTGTGTGTGTGGTGTGGGATGTAGTGTGTTGTGTGTGGTGTGGGTGGGAGCGTGTGTGTGTGGTGTGAGGGTGAGTCTGTGTGTGTGGGGTGTGGGGGGGAGTGTGTGCATGTGGGGTGTTGGGGGGGAGTGTGGGTGTGTGTGAGGTGTTGAGGTTGTGTGTGTGTGTGGGGGGGGTGTGGAGGGGGAATGTGTGTGTGTGTGTATGGTGTGTGGGGGAGAGTGTGTGTGTTTGTGTGTGGTGTGGGGTGGAGTGTGTGTTTGTGTCGGGTGTGCGGGGGAGTGTGTATGTGGTGTTGGGGGGGGAGTGTGTGTGTGTGTGTGTATATGGGGGGGAGAGTGTGTGCGTTTGTGTTGTGTGGTGTGGGAGTGTGTGTGTGTGTGTTTGTGTTGTGTGGGGTGTGGGGGATAGTGTGTTTGTGTGTGGGTGTGGGTGTGTTAGTGTGTGTGTGTGGTGTGGGGGGGTAGCGTGTGTGTGTGGTGTGAGGTGGGAGTGTGTGTGTTTGTGTGTGTGTGTGGTGTGGGGGGGAGTGTGTGTGTGTGTGTAGTGTGTGGGGGAGAGTGAGTGTGCGTGTATGTGGTGTGGGAGGAGAGTGTGTGTGTGAGTGTGTGTGTGGTGTGGGGGGAGAGTGTGTGTGTGTTTGTCTGTGCGCTGTGGTGGGGGGGAGTAAGTGTGGTGGGGCGGAGAAGATGTGTCTGGTGGGGGGGAAGTGTGTGTATGTGTGTGGTGGGGGGAGTGCGTGTTTGTGGTGTTGTATGGAGTGTATGTGTGTGGTGTGGAGGGAGAGTGTGTGTGCGTGTGTGGTGTGGGGTGTGGGGTGTAGTGTGTTTGTGTGTGGGTGTGGGGTTGTTAGTGTGTGTGTGTGGTGTGGGGTCGGATTTTGTGTGTCTGTGCGGTGTGGGTGGTTAGTGTGTGTGTGTGGCGTGGGCGGTGGGGGAGTGCGTTTGTGTTTTTATGTGTATGTGTGTGTGTGGTATGTGGGGGAGAGAGAATGTGTGTGTTTGTGTTGTGCGGGGTGTGGGGGGTAGTGTGTTTGTGTGTGGGTGTGGGGGTGTTAGTGTGTGTGTGTGGTGTGAGGTGGGAGTGTGTGTGTGTGTGTGTGTGTGTGTGTGTGTATATAGTGTGTGGGGGAGAGTGAGTGTGCGTTTATGTGGTGTGGGAGGAGAGTGTGTGTGTGTGTGTGGTTGTGAGGGGGGAGTGTGAGTGTGTGTGTGTGTGTGTGGTGTGGAGGGAGAGTGTGTGTGTGTTTGTGTGTGTTTGTCTATGTGCTGTGGTGGGGGGATTATGTGTGTGTGTGTGTGTGATGTGGGGGGGAGTGTGTGTGTGTGATGTGGGGGGAGAGTGTGTGTGTGTGTGTGGCGTGGGGGGAGAGAGTGTGTGTGTGAATGTGTGTGTGGTGTGGGGGGAGAGTGTGTATCTGTGTGGTGTGGCGGGGGGGAGTATGTGTGGTGGGGCGGGAAATGTGTGTGTGTGTGTGGTTGGGGGAGTGTGTGTGCACGGTTTGTGGGGGAGTGTGTGCATGTGGGATGTTGAGGGGGAGTGTGGGTGCGTGTGAGGTGTTGAGGGTGTGTGTATGTGTGTGGGGGGTGTGGAGGGGGAATGTGTATGTGCGTGTGTATGGTGTGTGGGGGAGAGTGTGTGTGGTGTGGGGGGGTAGTGTGTGTGTGTGTGTGGGGTGCGCGGGGGAGTGTGTGTGTGGTGTGGGGGGGTAGTGTGTGTGTGTGTGTGTGTGTATGGGGGGGAGAGTGTGTGTGTTTGTGTTGTGCGGGGTGTGGGGGGTAGTGCGTTTGTGTGTGGGTGTGGGGGTGTTAGTGTGTGTGTGTGGTGTGGGGGGGTAGCGTGTGTGTGTTGTGTGAGGTGTGTGTGTGTGTGTGTGTGTGTGTGTGGTGTGGGGTTGAGTGTGTGTGTGTGTAGTGTGTGGGGGTGAGTGAGTGTGCGTGTATGTGGTGTGGGAGGAGAGTGTGTGTGTGTGTGTGTGTGTGTGTGGTTGTGAGGGGGGAGAGTGTGTGTGTGTGTGGTGTGGGGGTAGAGTGTGTGTGTGAGTGTGTGTGTGGTGTGTGGTGTGGGGGTAAAGTGTGTGTGAGTGTGTGTGTGGTGTGAGGGTAGAGTGTGTGTGAGAGTGTGTGTGTGTGTGTGGCGTGGGGGGAGAGTGCGTCTGTGTGTGTGTGTCTATGTGCCTGTGTGGTGTGGTGGGGGGGATTATGTGTGGTGGGGCGGGAAATGTGTGTGTGTGTGGTTGGGGGAGTGCGTGTGTGTGGTGTGTGGGGGAGTGTGTGTGTGTGGTGTGAAGCGGCGTGTGCGTGTGTGTGCCTGAGCTGTGGGGGGGAGTGTGTGTGTGTGGTGTGGGGAGGGGAGTGTGTGTGTTTGTGTGGGAGGGGGGAGTGTGTGTATGTTTGTGGTGTGGGGTTTCAGAGTGTGTGTGTGTGCGTGGGAGGGATAGTGTTTGTGTGTGTGATGTGGGGTGTTGTGTGTTGTGTGTGGTGTGGATGGGAGCGTGTGTGTGTGGTGTGAGGGAGAGTGCGTGTGTGGGGTGTGAGGGTGAGTGTGTGTGTGGGGTGTGGGGGGAGAGGGTGTGTGTGTGTCTGTTGTTGGGGGAGAGCGTGTGTGTGTGTGTGTGTGTGTGGTGTGGGGGGAGAGTGAGTGTGTGTGTGTGTGTGTTTGTGTGTGTGGTGTGGGTGGGGAGTGTGTGTGTGTGTGTGTGTACGTGGTGTGGGTGGGGAGTGTGTGTGTGTGTGTGTGTGTGTGTGTGTGTGTGTGTGATGTGGGTGGGGATAGTATGTGTGTCTCTTGTGTGCGGGGGAGAGTGTGTGTGTGGTGTGGGGGTGGAGAATGTGTGTGTGGGGGGTGAGTGTGTGTGTGTGTGGGGTGTGGGGGGTAGTGTGATTTTGTGTGGGGTGTGGGGATGTTAGTGTATGTGTGTGTTGTGGGGGTAGCCTGTGTGTGTGGTGTAGGGTGGGAGTGTATCTGTGTGTGTGTGTGTGGGAGGGGTAGTGTGGGGGGAGTGTGCGTGTGTGTGTGGGGCGTGAGGGTGAGTGTGTGTATGTGTATTTCTGTGGGGTGTGGGGCGTGGGGCGAGTGTGTGTGTGTGTGGGGGGGGTTGGTGTGTGGGGAAAGAGTGTGTGTGTATGCGTGTGGTGTGGGGGGTCAGTGTGTATGGTGTGGGGGGATAGTGTGTGTGTGTGTTGGGGATTGGTGTTTGTGTGGTGTGGGCAGTGGGGGAGTGTGTGTGTGTGTGTGTTTGTGTGTATATGTGTGTTGTGGTGTGGAGTGTTAGTGTGTGTGTGGTGTGGGCGGTGGGGGAGTGTGTGTGTGTGTTTGTGTGTGTGTGTTGTGGTGTGGGGGATTAGTGAGTGTGTGTGTGTGTCGTGTGGGGTGGGATTGTGTGTGTGTGTGTTGTGGTGTGGGTGTTTAGTGAGTGTGTGTGTGTGGTGTTGGGGGGTTAGTGTGTGTGTGTGGTGTGGGCGGTGGGGGAGTGTGTGTGTGTTTGTGTGTATGTGTGTGGGGAGTGTGTATGTGTGTGAGTGTGGTGTGTGGGGGAGAGTGAATGTGTGTGTTTGTGGTGTGGCGGGAGAGTGTGTGTGTATGTGTGTGTGTGTGTGTGTGTGTGTGTGTGGTGAGGGGGGAGAGTGTTTACATGTGTGTGTGGTGTGGGGGGAGAGCGTGTGTGTAGGTGTGGCGTGGGGGGAGAGTGTTTGTGTGTGTGTGTGTGTGTGTGTGTGTGTGTGTGGTGTGGGGGGGAGAGTGTGTGTGTGTGTCTATGTGATATGGTGTGGGGGAGTATGTGTGGTGGGGCAGGGAATGTGTGTGTGTGTGTGTGTGTGTGTGGTGGGGCGGGGAAGGTGTGTGTGGTGGCGGGGTGTGTGTGTGTGTGTGTGTGGTGGTTTGGTGTGTGTGTGTGTGTGTGGTGTGAGGGGAGAGTGTGTGTGTGTCTGTGTGGCATGGTGGGGAGGGCTCTGTGTGTGATTGGGCGGGAATTGTGTGTGTGTGGTGGGGCGAGGAGTGTGTGTGTGTATGGTGGGGGGGAGTGTGCCTGTGTGTGGAGTGTAAGGGGGAGTGTGTGTGTGTGTCTGGGCTTTGTGGGGGAGTGTGTGTGTGTGTGTGTGTGTGTGTGTGTGTGTGTGTGTGGTGCGGGGTGAATTGTGTATGTGTTTGTGTTTGTGTGTGTCTATGTGTGTGGTGTGGGGGGATTGTGTATATATGTGTGTGTGTGTGTGTGTGTGTGTGTGTGTCCAGTGTGTGGGGGGGTGTGATTGTGGGGAGTGCGTGTGTGTGTGTGTGTGTGTGTGTGTGTGTGTGTGTATGTGTGGGTTGTGGGGGTAGAGTGTGAGTGCATGTGTGTGGTGTGGGGGGGCAGGGTGTGTGTGAGTGTGTGTGGTGTGTGAGGGAGGAATGTGTGTGCTGAGGCGGGGAGTGTGTGTGTGTGGTGTGAGGGGGTCAGTGTGTGTGTCTGGTGTGGGGGGTTATGTGTGTGGTGTGGGGGGAGTGTGTGTGTGTGTGTGTGTGGTGTGAGGGGGAGTGGTGTGGCGGGGAGTGTGTGTGTGTGAGTGTGTGTGTGGTCTGGGGTGAGTGTGTGTGGTGTGGGGGGGCGTGTGTGTGTGTGTGTGTGTGTGGGTGGTGTGGGGGGGAGTGTGTGCGTGTGTTGGGGGTGGTCTGTGTGTGGTGTGGTGGGGTAGTGTGTGTGTGTGGTGGTTGGGAGCGTGTGTGTGTGGTTTGAGGGGGAGTGTGTGTGTGTGTGTGGAGGGTGTTGGGGGGAGTGTGTGTGGGGTGTTGTGGGGGAATGCGTGTGTGTGGGGTGTGGGGCAGGGAATGTGTGTATGTGTGGTGTGTGGGGTGGGACTGTGTTTGTGGGGGATGTGGGGTGTGAGTGTGTGTGTGTGTGGTGTGTGGGCGGAGTGTATGTGTGTGTAGTGTGGGCGTAGTGTGTGTGTGTGTATGGGGGAGGTGTGGGGGGCAGAGTGTGTGTGCATGTGGGTGGTGTGGGGGAGAATGTGTGCGTGTGGTGTGGGGGGTCAATGTGTGTAGTGTGGGGGGATGCTGTGTGTGTGTGTGGTGTGGGGGGAGTGTGTGTGTGTGTATGTGGTGTGTGGGGAGAGTGTGTGTGTGTGTGTGTGTGTGTCTGTGTGGTGTGGTGGGGGGGAGTATGTGTGGTGGGGCGGGGAATGTGTGTGTGTGGTGGGTGGAGTGTGTGTGTGTGGTGTGGGTGGGAGTGAGTGAGTGAGTGAGTGAGTGAGTGAGTGAGTGAGTGAGTGAGTGAGTGAGTGTGTGTGTGTGTGTGTGTGTGTATGTCTGTGTGGCGTGGTAGAGGGGTCGTGTGTGTGGTTGGGTGGGAAGTGTGTGTGTGTGGTGGGGTGAGGAGTGTGTGTGTGTGTGGTTTTGGGGTGAGTGTGTGTGTGTGGTGTGAGGGGGAGTGTGTTTGTGTGTGGGGGTTTGTGGGGCAGTGTGTGTGTGTGGTGTGAAGCAGAGTGTGCATGTGTGTGTCTGAGCTGTGGGGGGGAGTGTGTGTGTGTGATGTTTGCGTGGGGGAGTGTTTGTGTGTGTGTGGTGTGGGGAGGGGCGTGTGTGTGAGTGGGAGGGGGGAGTGTTTGTATGTTTGTGGTGTGGGGTTTCAGAGTATGTGTGTGTGCGTGCGAGGGATAGTGTTTGTGTGTGTGATGTGGGGTGTTGTGTGTTGTGTGTGGTGTGGGTGGGAGCATGTGTGTGTGGTGTGAGGGAGAGTGTGTGTGTGGGGTGTGAGGGTGAGTGTGTGTGTGTGTGGGGTGTGGGGGGGAGTGTGTGTGCATCTGGGGTGTTGGGGGGGGAGTGTGTGTGCGTCTGAGGTGTTGGGGGGGAGTGTGTGTGTGTGTGTGGCGTGGAGGGAGAGTGTGTGTGAGTGTGTCTGGTGTGGGGGGGGAGTGTGTGTGTGTGTGTTGTGGGGGGCGAGTGTGTGTGTGTGTGTTTGTGTGTGTGGTGTGGGTGGGGAGTGTGTGTGTGTCTCGTAGGTGCTGGGGACTGTGTGTGTGTTGTGTAGGGGGAGAGTGTGTGTGTGTGTGTGTTCTGGGGGGGAGTGTGTGTGTGTGTGTGGTGTGTTTGTGTGTGTGGTGTGGGTGGGGTGTGTGTGTGTCTCGTGTGTGCGGGGGAGTGTGTGTGTATGGTGTGGGGGGGAAAGTGTGTGTGTGTATGTGTGTGTGTGTGTGGGGGGGAGTGTGTGTGGGGTGTGGGGGGGAGTGTGTGTGTGTGTGGGGGCGGTGTGCGGGTGGGAGAGTGTGTGTGCATGTGTGTGTGGGGGGTGAGGGGTGAGAGTGTGTGTGCATGTGTGTGGTGTGGGGGGTCAGTGTGTGTGTGTCTGTTGTGGGGGGTAGTGTATGTGTGTGTGGTGTTGGGTGAAGTGTTTTTGTGTGGTGTGGGCGGTGGGGGAGTGTGTGTGTGTGTGTGTGTGTGTGTGTGTGTGGGGGTGGTGTGCGGGGGGAGAGTGTGTGTGCATGTGTGTGGTGTGGGGGGTCAGTGTGTGTGGTGTGGGGGGTTAGTGTACGTGTGTGTGTTGGTGGTTAGTGTTTGTGTGGTGTGGGCGCTGGGGGAGTGTGTGTGTGTGTTTGTGTGTGTGTGTGTGTTGTGGTGTGGGGGATTAGTGAGTGTGTGTGTGGGGGGGGAGTGCGTGTGCATTGGGGTGGAGTATGTGTGCGTGTGGTCTGGGGGGGAGTGTGTGTGTGTTTGTGTCTGTGGGGGTCGAGGGGAGTGTATATGTGTGTGTGGGGGGAGTGTATGTGTGTGGTGTGTGTGGTGGGGGAGTGTGTGTGTGTGGTGTGGGGAGTCAGTATGTGTGTGTCTGTTGTGGGGGGTAGTGTATGTGTGTGTGGTGTTGGGGGTAGTGTTTTTGTGTGGTGTGGGCGGTGGGGGAGTGTGTGTGTGTCTTTGTGTGTGTGTGTTGTGGGCCATTAGTTTCTGTGTGTGTGGTGTGGGGGGTTAGTGTGTGTGTGTGTTGTGGGGGGGAGGGAGTGCGTGTGTGTGTATGTTTGTGGTGTGGGGATTCTGAGTGTGTGTGTGCGTGGGAGGGGTAGTGTTTGTGTGTGTGTTGTGGGATGTAGTGTGTTGTGTGTGGTGTGGGTGGGAGCGTGTGTGTGTGGTGTGAGGGTGAGTCTGTGTGTGTGGGGTGTGGGGGGGAGTGTGTGTGTGTGTGGGGTGTTGTGGGGGAGTGTGGGTGCGTGTGAGGTGTTGCGGGTGTGTGTGTGTGGGGGGGTGTGGAGGGGGAATGTGTGTGTGTGTGTGTGTGGTTTGTGGGGGAGAGTGTGTCTGTGTTTATGAGTGGTGTGCGGGGTTGTGTGTGTGTGTGTCGGGTGCACGGGGGAGTGTGTGTGTGTGGTGTGGGTTGGGGACTGTGTGTGTGTGTTTGTGTTGTGCGGGGTGTGGGGGTCAGTGTGTTTGTGTGTGGGTGTGGCAGTGTTAGTGTGTGTGTGTGGTGTGGGGAGTAGCGTGTGTGTGTGGTGTGAGGTGGGAGTGTGTGTGTGCGCGTGTGCGTGTGGGGTGTGTGGGGGAGTGTGGGTAGTGTGGGCGGTGGGGGAGTGCGTGTGTGTGTTTGTGTGTGGTGAGGGGGGAGAGTGTGTGTGTGTGTGTGTGTGCGGCGTGGGGGTGAGTGTGTGTGTATGACTGTGATTGTGGTGTGGGGGGAGAGTGTGTGTGTGTTTGTGTGTGATTGTGTGCTGTGGTGGGGAGGAGTAAGTGTGGTGTGGCGGGGAAGGTGCGTGTGTGTGTGGTGGGGGGAGTATGTGTGTGTGGTGTGGGTGGGAGTGAGGGAGTGAGGGAGGGAGTGAGTGAGTGAGTGAGTGAGTGAGTGAGTGAGTGAGTGAGTGTGTGTGTATGTGTGTATGTCTGTGTGGCGTGGTAGAGGGGTCGTGTGTGTGGTTGGGCGGGAAGTGTGTGTGTGTGGTGGGGTGAGGAGTGTGTATGTGTGGTTTTGGGGTGAGTGTGTGTGTGTGTTGTGAGGGGGTGTGTGTTTGTGAGGGGCGGGTTTGTTGGGGAGTGTGTGTGTGTGGTGTGAAGCGGAGTGTGCGTGTGTGTGTCTGAGCTGTGGGGGGGAGTGTGTGTGTGTGGTGTGTGGGTAGGGGGTGTTTTTGTGTGTGTGGTGTGGGGAGGGGAGTGTGTGTGTGTGGGAGGGGGAGTGTATGTATGTTTGTGGTGTGGGGTTTCAGAGTGTGTGTGTGCATGGGAGGGATAGTGTTTGTTTGTGTGATGTGGTGTGTTGTGTGTGGTGTGGGTGGGAGCGTGTATGTGTGGTGTGAGGGAGAGTGTGTGTGTGGGGTGTGAGGGTGAGTGTGTGTGTGGGGTGTCGGGGGGAGTGTGTGTGTGTGGGGTGTTGGGGGGGCAGTGTGTGTGCGTCTGAGGTGTTGGGGGGGGGAGTGTGCTTGTGTGTGTGGTGTGGAGGGAGAATGTGTGTGTTTGTGTGTGTGTGTGTGTGGTGTGGGGGGAGAGGGTGTGTGTGTGTGTGTGTGTTGTTGGGGGAGAGTGTGTGTGTGTGTGTGTGTGACGTGGAGGGAGAGTGTGCGTGTGTGTGTTAGTGTGTCTGGTGTGGGGGGAGAGGGTGTGTGTGTGTGTTGTTGGGGGTGAGTGTGTGTGTGTGTGTGTGTGTGTGTGTGTCTGTGTTGTGGGGGGGGAGAGTGTGTGTGTGTGTGTGTGGTGTGTGGGGGGAGTGTGTGTGTGTGTGTGTGTTTGTGTATGTGGTGTGGGTGGGGAGTGTGTGTGTGTCTCGTGTGTGCGGGGGAGTGTGTGTGTGTGGTGTGGGGGGACAGTGTGTGTGTGTGTGTTGTGGGGGGGGATTGTGTGTGTGTGTGTGTGTGTGTGTGGGTAGTGTGTGTGTGTCTCGTGTATGCGGGGGAGTGTGTGTGTATGTGTGTGTGTGGGTGTGCGTGTGGGGTGTGGGGGGTAGTGTGATTTTGTGTGTGAGTGGGGATGTTAGTGTGTGTGTGTGTGTTTTGGGGGTTAGCGTGTGTGTGCGTTGTGGGGTGGGAGTGTGTCTGTGCGTGTGTGTGTGTGGGGGGGGGTGTGGGGGGAGTGTGCGTGTGTGTGTGGGGGTAGCGTGTGTGTGTGTGGTGTGAGGTGGGAGTGTGTGTGTGCGTGTGGTGTGTGCGGGGGAGTGTGTGTAGTGTGGGCGGTGGGGCAGTGCGTGTGTGTGTTTGTATGTGTGTGGTGAGGGGGGACAGTGTGTATGTGTGTGTGGCGTGGGGGGTGAGTGTATGTGTATGAGTGTGTGTGTGGTGTGGGGGGAGAGTGTGTGTGTGTTTGTGTGTGATTGTGCGCTGTGTTGGGGGGGAGCAAGTGTGGTGGGGCGGGGAAGGTGTGTATGGTGGCGGGGGAGTGTGTGTGTGTGTGGTGGGGGGAGTGTGTATGTGTGGTGTGGGGGGGAGTGTGTGTGTGTGTGGGGTGGAGTGTGTGTATGTTTGTGGTGTGGGGATTCAGAGTGTGTGTGTGCGTGTGGGAGGGGTAGTGTTTGTGTGTGTGGTGTGGGATGTAGTGTGTTGTGTGTAGTGTGGGTGGGAGCGTGTGTGTGTGGTGTGAGGGTGAGTCTGTGTGTGTGGGATGTGGGGGGGAGAGTGTGTGCATGTGGGGTCTTGGGGGGGAGTGTAGGTGCGTGTGAGGTGTTGGGGGTGTGTGTGTAGGGGTGTGTGGAGGGGGAATGTGTGTGTGTGTGTGTGTGGTGTGGGGGGGCGAGTGTGTGTGTTTGTGTGTGGTGTGGGGGGGATTGTGTGTGTGTGTGCGGTGTGGGGGGAGACTGTGCGTGCGTGTGTATTGTTGGGGGTAGTGTGTTTGTGTGTCGGTGTAGGGGTGTGAGTGCGTGTGTGTGGTGTGGGGTGGGATTGTGTGTGTGTGTGTGTGTTGTGGTGTGGGTATTTAGTGAGTGTGTGTGTGTGTGTGGGGGGGTTAGTGTGTGTGTGTGGTGTGGGCGGTGGGGGAGTGCATGTGTGTGTTTGTGTGTGTGTGTGTGACGTAGTGGGTGAGTGTGTGTGTGTGTGAGTGTGTGTGTGTGGTGTGGGGGGGAGAGTGTGTGTGTGTGTGTGTGTGTGTGTGTGGTGTGGGGGGGAGAGTGTCTGTGTGTGTGTGTGTGTGAGTGTGTGTGTGGTGTGGGGGGGAGAGTGTGTGTGTGTGTGTGTGTATTTGTGGTGTGAGGGGGAATGTGTGTGGGGGGTTGTGGGAGGCAGTGTGTGTGTGTGTGTGGTTTTGGTGGGAGTGAGTGAGTGTGTGTGTGTGTGTGTGTGTGTGTGTGTGTGTGTGTATATGTCTGTGTGGTGTGGTAGAGGGGTCGTGTGTGTGGTTGGGCGGGAAGTGTGTGTGTGTGGTGGGGTGAGGAGTGTGTGTGTGTGGTTTTGGGGTGAGTTTGTGTGTGTGGTGTGATGGGGAGTGTGTTTGTGTGGGGGGGTGTGGGGGGGAGTGTGTGTGTGTGTTTGTGTGTGTGTGGTGTGGGTAGAGGAGTGTTTGTGTGTGTGTGGTGTGGGGAGGGGAGTGTGTGTGTGTGGGAGGGGGGAGTGTATGTATGTTTGTGGTGTGGGGTTTCAGAGTGTGTGTGTGCATGGGAGGGATAGTGTTTGTTTGTGTGATGTGGGGTGTTGTGTGTTGTGTGTGGTGTGGGTGGGAGCGTGTGTGTGTGGTGTGAGGGAGAGTGTGTGTTTGTGTGTGTGTGTGTGTGTGTGGTGTGGGGGGAGAGGGTGTGTGTGCGGTGTGGAGGGAGAATGTGTGTGTTTGTGTGTGGTTTGGGGGGAGAGGGTGTGTGTGTGTGGTGTGGGGGGAGAGGGTGTGTGTGTGTGTGTGTGTGTGTTGTTGGGGGAGTGTGTGTGTGTGTGTTGTGGGGGGGAGAGTGTGTGTGTGTGTGTGTGTGTGGGGGGGGAGTGTGTGTGTGTGTTTGTGTGTGTGGTGTGGGTGGGGAGTGTGTGTGTGTCTCGTGTGTGCGGGGGAGTGTGTGTGTGTGGTGTGGGGGGGAGAATGTGTGTATGTGTGTGTGTGGGTGTGTGTGTGCGTGTGTGTGTGTGTGGGGTGTGGGGGGTAGAGTGATTTTGTGTGGGATGTGGGGACGTTAGTGTGTGTGTGTGTGTTTTGTGGGGGGTAGGGTGTGTGCGTTGTGGGGTGGGAGTGTGTCTGTGTGTGTGTGTGTGTGGGGGGGCGGGGTGTGGGGGGAGTGTGCGTGTGTGTGTGGTGTGAGGTGGGAGTGTGTGTGTGCGCGTGTGTGCGTGTGGTGTGTGCGGGGGAGTGTGTGTAGTGTGGGCGGTGGGGCAGTGCGTGTGTGTGTGTGTGTGTGTGTGGTTAGGGGGGAGAGTGTGTGTGTGTGTGTGTGTGTGTGGCGTGGGGGGTGAGTGTGTGTGTATGAGTGTGTGTGTGGTGTGGGGGGAGAATGTGTGTATGTTTGTGTGTGATTGTGTGCTGTAGTGGGGGGGAGTAAGTGTGGTGGGGCGGGGAAGGTGTGTATGGTGAGGAGGGAGTGTGTGTGTGTGTGGTGGGGGGGAGTGAGTGTGTGTGTTTGTGTGTGTGGGGTGGTGTGTGTGTATGTTTGTGGTGTGGGGATTCAGAGTGTGTGTGTGTGCGTGGGAGGGGTAGTGTTTGTGTGTGTGGTGTGGGATGTAGTGTGTTGTGTGTAGTGTGGGTGGGAGCTTGTGGTGTGGTGTGAGGGTGAGTCTGTGTGTGTGGGATGTGGGGGGAGTGTGTGTGCATGTGGGGTGTTGGGGAGAGTGTAGGTGCGTGTGAGGTGTTGGGGGTGTGTGTGTGTGGGGGTGTGTGGAGGGGGAATGTGTGTGTGTGTGTGTGTGTGTGTGTGTGTGTGGTGTGTGGGGGAGAGTGTGTGTGTTTGTGTGTGGTGTGGGGGGGAGTGCGTGTGGGGGGTGTGAAGCGGAGTGTGCGTGTATGTGTCAGAGCTGTGGGGGGGACTGTGTGTGTGTGGTGTGTGGGTGGGAGAGTGTTTGTGTGTGGTGTGTTGTGTGGGGAGGGGAGTGTGTGTGTGTGTGTGGGAGGGGCGAGTATGTGTATGTTTATGCTGTGGGGTTTCAGAGTGTATGTGTGCACGTGGGAGGTATAGTGTTTGTGTGTGTGATGTGGGGTGTTGTGTGTTGTGTATGGTGTGGGTGGGAACGTGTGTGTGTGGTGTGAGGGAGAGTGTGTGTGTGGGGTGTGAGGGTGAGTGTGTGTGTGGGGTGTGGGGGGGAGTGTGTGTGCATGTGTGGTGTTGGGGGGGGAGTGTGTGTGCGTCTGAGGTGTTGGGGGGAGTGTGCGTGTGTGTGGGGTGTGGAGGGGGAATGTGTGTGTTTGTGTGTGTGTTGTTGGGGGAGAGTGTGTGTGTGTGGTGTGGGGGTTGAGGGTGTGTGTGTGTGTATGTGTGTGTGTGTGTGTGTTGTTGAGGGAGAGTGTGTGTCTGTGGTGTGGGGGGAGAGTGTGTGTGTGTGTAAGTGTGTGTCTGCTGTGGGGGGAGAGTTTGTGTGTGTGTGGTGTGGAGGCAGTGTGTGTGTGTGAGTGTGTGTGGTTTGGGGGGAGTGTGGGTGTGTGTGTGTGTGTAGTGCGGGGGTTGTATGTGTGTGTGTGTCTGTGTGTGTGGTGTGGGGAAGTGTGTGTGTGTGTGTGTGGTGTGGGGGATTGTGTGTGTGTGCGTGTGTGAGTGTGTGTATGGTGTGACGGTGCGAGTGTGTGTGCTGGGGTGTCGGTGGGGAATGTTTGAGTATGTCTGGGGTATGGGAGGGGAGTGTGTGTGTGTGGTGTGAGGGGGAGTGTGTGTGCCTGTGCGGTGTGGGGGGAATTATGTGTTTGGGCGGGTTGTTGGGGGTGTGTGTGAGTGTGTGTGGTGTGGGGGGGTGGTGTGTGTGTATGTGTGTGGCGTGGGGGGGAAGTGTGTGTGTGTGCGGTGTGAGGGGGAGTGTGAGTGTGTGGGATGTGGGGGGGTCGTGTGTGTGTGTGTGTGTGTGTGTGTGTGTGGTGTGGGGGGAGTGTGTGTGCGTGTGTGTGGTGTGGGGGTAGTGTGTGTCTGTGTGTGTGGTGTGGGGGGAGTGTGTGTGTGTGTGTGTGTGTGTGTGTGTGGTGTGGGGGGAGAGTGTGTGTGTGTGTGTGTGGTGTGGGGGAGTGTATGTGTGTGTTTGTGTGTGGGTGTGTGTGTGTAGTGTGCGGGGGGAGAGTGTGTGTGTGTGTGTGTGTGTGCGTGTGTAGTGTGGGGGAGATGTGTGTGTATGTGTGTATGTGGTGTGGGGGAGAATGTGTGTGTGTGTGGTGTGGTGGTGGGAGTGTGTGTGCTGGGGGGTCGGGGGGGAATGTGTGAGTATGTGTGGGGAGTGGGGGGGGAGTGTGTGTGTGTGGTGTGAGGGGGAGTGTATGTGCCTGTGCGGTGTGGGGGGTATAATGTGTTTGGGTGGGTTTTGGGGGGGAGTGTGGGTGTGTGGGATGTGGGGGGTTGTGTGTGCGTGTGTGTGTGTGTGTGTGTGTGTGTGTGTGTGTGTGTGATGTTGGGGGGAGTGTGTGTGCGTGTTTGTGATGTGGGGGGAGTGTGTGTGTGTGGTGTGGGGTGGGGGGAGCGTGTGTGTGTGTTTGTGTGTGTGTGTGTGTGTAGGGTGTGGGGGGGGAGGTGTGTGTGTATGTGTGTGGTGTGGGGGAGGTGGAGTGTGTGTGTGTATGCGCTGTGGGGGGGAATGTGTGTTTGTGTGTGTGTGTGCGTGTGTGTTGGGTGTGGGGGGGAGTGTGTGTGTGTCTGCGGTGTTGGGGGAGTGGGTGTCTGTGTGTGGGGTGTGGGTTGAGTGTGGGTGTGTGTGTGTGTGTGGTGTTGGGGGAGTGGGTGTCTGTGTGTGGTGTGTGGGTTGAGTGTGTGTGTGTGTGTGTATGTGTGTGGTGTGGTGTGTGTGTGTGCGTGTGGGTGGTGTGGGTGGATTGTGTGTGTTTGTGTGTGTATGTGGTGTGGGGGTCAGTGTGTGTGTTGTTGGATGGTTTGTGTGTGTGTGTGGTGTTGGGGGGAGTATGTGTGTGTGCGTGTGGTGTGAGGGGGTTAGTGTGTGTATTTGTGGTGTGGGGGGGGTGGTGTAGTGTGTGTGTGAATGGTGTGGGGGGGTTTTGTGTGTGTGGTATGGGGGGGTGGTGTGTGTAGTATGGGTGTGTGTGTGTGTGTGTGTGTGTGTGTGTGTGTGTGTGTGTGTGTGGTGTGGGGGGTAGTGTGATTTTGTGTGGGATGTGGGGACGTTAGTGTGTGTGTGTGTTTTGTGGGGGGTAGGGTGTGTGTGCGTTGTGGGGTGGGAGTGTGTCTGTGTGTGTGTGTGTGGGGGGGCGGGGTGTGGGGGGAGTGTGCGTGTGTGTGTGGGGTGTGGGGGTGTTAGTGTGTGTGTGTGATGTGGGGGGTAGCGTGTGTGTGTGGTGTGAGGTGGGAGTGTGTGTGTGTGCGTGTGCGTGTGGTGTGTGCGGGGGAGTGTGTGTAGTGTGGGCGGTGGGGCAGTGCGTGTGTGTGTGTGTGTGTGTGTGGTTAGGGGGGAGAGTGTGTGTGTGTGTGTGGTGTGGGGGGTAGCGTGTGTGTGTGGTGTGAGGTGGGAGTGTGTGTGTGCGCGTGTGTGCGTGTGGTGTGTGCGGGTTTGTGTGTAGTGTGGGCGGCGGGGCAGTGCGTGTGTGTGTGTGTGTGTGTGGTTAGGGGGGAGAGTGTGTGTGTGTGTGTGTGTGTGTGTGTGTGGCGTGGGGGGTGAGTGTGTGTGTATGAGTGTGTGTGGTGTGGGGGGAGAATGTGAGTGTGTTTGTGTGTGATTGTGTGCTGTGGTGGGGGGGAGTAAGTGTGGTGGGGCGGGGAAGGTGTGTATGGTGAGGGGGGAGTGTGTGTGTGTGTGGTGGGGGGGAGTGAGTGTGTGTGTTTGTGTGTGTGGGGTGGTGTGTGTGTATGTTTGTGGTGTGGGGATTCAGAGTGTGTGTGTGTGCGTGGGAGGGGTAGTGTTTGTGTGTGTGGTGTGGGATGTAGTGTGTTGTGTGTAGTGTGGGTGGGAGCTTGTGTGTGTGGTGTGAGGGTGAGTCTGTGTGTGGGATGTGGGGGGAGTGTGTGTGCATGTGGGGTGTTGGGGAGAGTGTAGGTGCGTGTGAGGTGTTGGGGGTGTGTGTGTGTGGGGGTGTATGGAGGGGGAATGTGTGTGTGGTGTGGGGGGGAGAGTGTGTGTGTTTGTGGGGGGGAGTGTGTGTGTGTGTGTGCGGTGTGGGGGGAGAGTGTGTGTGCGTGTGGGGTGTGGGGTGTGGGGGGTAGTGTGTTTGTGTGTCGGTGTAGGGGTGTTAGAGTGTGTGTTTGGTGTGGCGTGGGATTGTGTGTGTGTGTGTTGTGGTGTGGGTGTTTAGTGAGTGCGTGTGTGTGTGTGTGTGTGAGGGGGGGGTTACTGTGTGTGTGTGGTGTGGGCGGTGGGGGAGTGCATGTGTGTGTTTGTGTGTGTGACGTATTGGGAGAGTGTGTGTGTGTGTGAGTGTGTGTGTGTGGTGTGGGGGGCAGAGTGTGTGTGTGTGTGTGTGTGTGTCTGTGTGTTGTGGTGGGGGGGAGTATGTGTGGTGGGGTGGGGAATGTGTGTATTTGTGATGTGAGGGGGAGTGTGTGTGGGGGGTTGTGGGAGGGAGTGTGTGTGTGTGTGTGTGGTGTGAGGGGAGAGTGTGTCTGTGTGTGTGTGTGTCTTTGTGTGTGTGTGGTGTGGTGGGGGGGAGTATGTGTGGTGGGGCGGGGAATGTGTGTATTTGTGATGTGAGGGGGAGTGTGTGTGGGGGGTTGTGGGAGGGAGTGTGTGTGTGTGGTGTGAGGGGGAGTGTGCCTGTGTGTGGAGTGTAAGGGGGAGTGTGTGTGTGTGGTGTGTGGGTGGGAGAGTGTTTGTGTGTGGTGTGTCGTGTGGGGAGGGGAGTGTGTGTGTGTGTGTGTGGGAGGGGCGAGTGTGTGTATGTTTATGCTGTGGGGTTTCAGAGTGTGTGTGTGCGCGTGGGAGGGATAGTGTTTGTGTGTGTGATGTGGGGTGTTGTGTGTTGTGTATGGTGTGGGTGGGAACGTGTGTGTGTGGTGTGAGGGAGAGTGTGTGTTTGGGGTGTGAGGGTGAGTGTGTGTGTGGGGTGTGGGGGGGAGTGTGTGTGCATGTGTGGTGTTGCGGGGGGGAGTGTGTGTGCGTCTGAGGTGTTGGGGGGAGTGTGCGTGTGTGTGGGGTGTGGAGGGGGAATGTGTGTGTTTGTGTGTGTGTTGTTGGGGGAGTGTGTGTGTGTGTGGTGTGGGGGTTGAGGGTGTGTGTGTGTGTGTGTGTTGTTGAGGGAGAGTGTGTGTGTGTGGTGTGGGGGGAGAGTGTGTGTGTGTGGTGTGGGGGGAGAGTGTGTGTGTGTGTGAGTGTGTGTCTGGTGTGGGGGGAGAGTTTGTGTGTGTGTGGTGTGGAGGCAGTGTGTGTGTGTGAGTGTGTGTGGTTTGGGGGGAGTGTGGGTGTGTGTGTGTGTGTAGTATGGGGGAGATGTGTGTGTATGTGTGTATGTGGTGTGGGGGGGAATGTGTGTGTGTGTGGTGTGGTGGTGGGAGTGTGTGTGCTGGGGTGTCGGGGGGGAATGTGTGAGTATGTGTGGGGAGTGGGGGGGAGTGTGTGTGTGTGGTGTGAGGGGGAGTGTATGTGCCTGTGCGGTGTGGGGGGTATAATGTGTTTGGGTGGGTTTTGGGGGGGAGTATGGGTGTGTGGGATGTGGGGGGTTGTGTGTGTGTGTGTGTGTGTGTGTGTGTGTGTGTGATGTGGGGGGGAGTGTGTGTGCGTGTGTGTGATGTGGGGGGAGTGTGTGTGTGGGTCTGTGTGTGTGTGGTGTGGGATGGGGTGAGCGTGTGTGTTTGTGTGTGTGTGTGTGTGTGTAGGGTGTGGGGGGGAGGTGTGTGTGTATGTGTGTGGTGTGGGGGAAGTGGAGTGCGTGTGTGTATGCGCTGTGGGGGGGAATGTGTGTTTGTGTGTGTGCGTGTGTGTTGGGTGTGGGGGGGAGTGTGTGTGTGTCTGTGGGGTGTGGGTTGAGTGTTTGTGTGTGTGTGTGTGTGTGTGTGTGTGTGTGTGGTGTTGGGGGAGTGGGTGTCTGTGTGTGGTGTGTGGGTTGAGTGTGTGTCTGTGTGTGTATGTGTGTGGTGTGGTGTGTGTGTGTGCGTGTGGGTGGTGTGGGTGGAGTGTGTGTGTTTGTGTGTGTATGTGGTGTGGGGGTCAGTGTGTGTTGTTGTTGGATGGTTTGTGTGTGTGTGTGGTGTTGGGGGGAGTATGTGTGTGTGCGTGTGGTGTGAGGGGGTTAGTGTGTGTATTTGTGGTGTGGGGGGGGTGGTGTAGTGTGTGTGTGAATGGTGTGGGGGGGTTTGTGTGTGTGGTATGGGGGGGTGGTGTGTGTAGTATGGGTGTGTGTGTGTGTGTGTGTGTGTGTGTGTGTGTGTGTGTGTGGTGTGTGGGGTAGTGTGATTTTGTGTGGGATGTGGGGACGTTAGTGTGTGTGTGTGTTTTGTGGGGGGTAGGGTGTGTGTGCGTTGTGGGGTGGGAGTGTGTCTGTGTGTGTGTGTGTGTGGGGGGGCGGGGTGTGGGGGGAGTGTGCGTGTGTGTGTGGGGTGTAGGGGTGTTAGTGTGTGAGTGAATGGTGTGGGGGTGTTTTGTGTGTG
>NC_054469.1:119796607-119799107 GCF_017639515.1 Carcharodon carcharias | reverse complement strand
GTGTGGTGTTGGCATGTGGAGTGTGTGTGTGTGTGTGGTCTGGGGGGGTAGTGTGTGTGTGTGTGGCGTGGGGAGTGGGAGTGGGTGTGTGTGGTGTTGGCACGTGGAGTTAGTGTGTGCGTGGGGGGTGCAGAGTTTGTGCGCGTGTGTGGTGTTGCAGGGGGAGTGCGTGTGCTGGGGTGTCGGGGGGAATGTGTGAGTATGTGTGATATGTTGGGGGGAGTGTGTGTGTCTGTGCGGTGTGGGGGGTTTATGTGTTTGGGCGGGTTGTTGGAGGGGTGTGTGGTGTGTGGAGTGCGGGGGTATTGGTGTGTTTGTGTATGTGAGTGTGCGTGTGGTGTGGGCGGGAGTGTGTGTGCGTGTGTGTGTGTGTGGTGTGGGGGGAGTGTGTGCGTGGTGTGGGCGGGAGTGTGTGTGTGCGTGTGTGTGTGTGTGTGTGTGTGTGTGTGTGTGTGTGTGTGTGGTATGGGGAGAGTGTGTGTGTGTAGGGTATGGTTGGGGGAGTGTGTGTGCGTGTGTGTGATGTGGGGGGAGTGTGTGTCTGTTTGTGTGGAGTGGGGGTGTGCGTGTGTGTATGTGTGTGTCTATAGGGTGTGGGGGTAATTTGTGTGAGTGTGTGTGTGTGCAGTGTGGGGGAGTGATTGTTTGTATGTGTGTGTTGGGTGTGGGGGGAGAGTGTGTGTGTGTGTGTGTGTGTGGTGTGGCTGGGGGAGTGTGTGTGGTGGGGTGACAGTGGGGAATGTGTCTGTATGTGTGGGGTTTGGGGGGGGCAGTGTGTGTGTGTGGTGTGGGGTGCGAGAGTGTGTGCGTGTGTGGTATGCGGGGCAGTGTGTGTGTGCGTGCGTGGTGTGGTGGTGAGTGTGTGTGTGGTGTGGGGTTCGAGAGTGTGTGCGTGTGTGGTGTGGGGACGAGCATGTGTGCGTGTGTGGTGTGGGGGGGAGTGTGTGTGTGCGTGTGTGGTGTGACAGGCAGTGTGTGTGTGTGTGTGTGTGTGTGTGTGTGTGTGTGTGGTGTGGTGTGGTGTGGTGTGGTGGGAGAGTTTGTGTGGTGTGGTGGGGCTGATTGTGTTTGGTGGGGCGCGGAGTGTGTGTTTGTGGTGGGGGGGAGTGTGTGTGTGTGTGGCCTGGGGGGGAGTGTGTGTGTTTGGTGGTGGCGTGTGGAGTGTGTGTGTGTGTGTGGGGGGGACAGAGTGTGTGTGCGTGTGTGATGTTGCGGGTGGAGTGGGTGTGGGGGTTAGTGTGTGTGTGTGTGTGTGTGTGTGTGTGTGTGTGTGTGTGGTGTGGATTGTGTGTGTGGGTGGGTTGTTGGGAGGGTGTGTGGGTGTGTGGGGCGTGAGGGGCTGGTGTGTGTGTATGTGTGTGGTGTGGGAGGGGGAGTGTGTGTGTGTGTGTGTGGTGTGGGGGGGAGTGTGTGTTTGTATGGGGTGTTGGGGGGGAGTGTGGGTGTGTGGGATGTTTGGGGGTAGTGTGTGTGTGTGTGTGTAGGGGGGGAGTGTGTGTGTGTGGTGTGGGGGCCGAGTGTGTGTTTGTATGGGGTGTTGGGGGGGAGTGTGTGTGTGTGGAATGTTGGGGGGTAATGTGTGTGTGTGTGTGTGTGTGGTGTGGGGAGGAGTGTGTGTCTGTGTGTTTGGTGTGGGGGGGAGTGCGTGTGTGTGTGGCGGGGGGCAGAGTTTGTGTGCGTGTGTAGTGTTGCAGGTGGAGTGTGTGTGCTGGGGTGTCGGAGGGGAATGTGTGAGTATGTGTGGGGTGTGGGGGGGAGTGTGTGTGAGTGGTGTGAGGGGGAGTGTGTGTGTCTGTGCGATGTGGGGGGGATTGTGTGTTTGGGCGGGTTGTTGGGGGGGACTGTGGGTGTGTCGGGTGTGGGGGGGTGGTGTGTGTGTATGTGTGTGGTGTGGGGGGGGAGTGTGTATGTGGTGTGTGGGGGGAGTATGTGTTTGTATGGGGTGTTGGGGGGAGTGTGGGTGTGTGGGTTGTTGGGGGGTAGTGTGTGTGTGCGTGTGTGTGTGTGGGGGGTATGTGTGTGTGTTTGGGGGGGGCAGAGTTTGTGCGCGTGTGTGGTGTTGCAGGGGGAGTGTGTGTGCTGGGGTGTCGGGGGGGAATGTGTGAGTATGCGTGATATGTCGGGGGAGTGTGTGTGTCTGTGCGGTGTGGGGGGTTTATGTGTTTGGGCGCGTTGTTGGAGGGGTGTGTGGTGTGTGGGGTGCGGGGGTATTGGTGTGTTTGTGTATGTGAGTGTACGTGTGGTGTGGGCGGGAGTGTGTGTGCATGTCTGTGTGTGTGGTGTGGGGGGAGTGTGTGTGTGGTGTGGGCGGGAGTGTGTGTGTGCGTGTGTGTGTGTGTGTGTGTGTGTGTGTGTGTGTGTGGTGTGGGGGGAGTGTGTGTGTGGTATGGGGAGTGTGTGTGTGTGTAGGGTATGGTGGGGGGAGTGTGTGTGCGTGTGTGTGATGTGGGGGGAGTGTGTGTCTGTTTGTGTGGAGTGGGGGTGTGCGTGTGTGTATGTG
>NC_054469.1:119784107-119794107 GCF_017639515.1 Carcharodon carcharias | reverse complement strand
TGTGGGGTGCTGGGGGGAGTGTGTGTGTGTGGTGTGAGGGGGAGTGTCTGTGCCTGTGCGGTGTGGGGGGTATTATGTGTTTGGGCGGGTTGCTGGGGGTGTCTGTGGGTGTGTGTGGTATGGGGGGGTGGCGTGTGTGTATGTGTGTGGTGTGGGCGGGGAGTGTGTGTGTACGCGGTGTGGGGGGTGAGTGTGTCTTTGTGTGGGGTGTTGAGGGGGCGTATGGGTGTGTGGGATATGGGGGGGTAGTGTGTGTGTGTGTGTGTGTGTGTGTGTGTGTGTGTGTGTGTGTGTGTGGTGTGGGGGGTTGTGTGTGTCTGTGTGTGTGGTGCGGGGGGAGTGTGTGTGTGTGTGTGTGTGTGTGGTGTGGGGGGGAGTGTGTGTGTGTGGTGGAGCAGGGAGTGTGTGCTTGTGGTGGGGGGAGTGTGTGTTTGTGGTCTGGGGGGGAGTGTGTGTGTGTGGTGGTGGCGTGTGGAGTGTCTGTGTGTGTGGGGGGGGAGTGTGTGTGTGCGTGTGTGGTGTGGGGGGCAGTGTGTGTGTGCATGTGGGGTGTGGGGGGGGAGTGTGTGTGTGTGTGTGTGTGTGTATGGTGTGACGGGGAGTGTGTGTTTGTGTGTCTTTGCGTGTGGTGTGGGGGTAGTGTGTGTCTGTGTCTGTATGTGTGGAGTGGGGGAGTGTGTGTGTGTGTGTCTGTGTGTGTGTAGGGTGTGGGGTGAGTGTGTGTGAGTGTGTGGTGTGGGGGAGTGAGTGTGTGTGTGTGTGTGTGTGGTCTGGGGGGGAGTGTGTGTGTGTGTGGTGGCGCGGGGAGCGTGTGTTTGTGGTGGGGGGGAGTGTGTGTGTGTGTGTGGTCTGGGGGGAGTGTGTGTGTGTGGTGGTGGCGTGTGGAGTGCCTGTGTGTGTGAGGGGTTGAGTGTGTGTGTGCGTGTGTGGTGTGGTGGTGAGTGTGTGTGTGGTGTGGGGGGTGAGCATGTGTGCGTGTGTGCGTGTGGGTTGTGGGGGGGAGTGTGTGTGTGCGTGTGTGGTGTGACGGGGAGTGTGTGTGTGTGTGTGGTGTGACGGAGAGTGTGTGTGTGTGGTGTGACGGGGAGTGTGTGTGTGTGTGTGTGGTGTGACGGGGAGTGTGTGTGTGTGTGTGTGTGTGTGTCTTTGCGTGTGGTGTGGGGGTAGTGTGTGTGTGTGTCTGTGTGTGTGGAGTGGGGGAGTGTGTGTGTGTGTGTTTGTGTGTGTGTGTGTGTGTAGGGTGTGGGGTGAGTGTGTGTGTGTGTAGTGGGGGGAATGTGTGTGTGTGTCTGTGTGTGTGTGTGTGTGTGTGTGTGTGTGGTGTGGCGGGGGGAATGTATGTGCTGGGGTGTCGTGGGGGAGTGTGTGTGTGTCATGTGAGGGGGAGTGTGTGTGCCTGTGCGGTGTGGGGGGTATTATGTGTTTGGGTGGGTTGTTGGGGGGGGGTGTGTGGGTGTGTGTGGTGTGGGGCGGTGGTGTGTGTGTATGTGTGTGTGTGTGGGGGGGGGAGTGTGTGTGTGTGTGCGGTGTTGGGGGGAGTGTGTGTTTGTATGGGGTGTTGGGGGGGAGTGTGGGTGTGTGGGATGTGGGGGGGTTGTGTGTGTGTGTGTGTGTGTGGTGTGGGGGGGTAGTGTGTGTGCGTGTGTGTGTGTGTGTGGTGTGAGGGTAGTGTGTGTCTGTGTGTGTGGTGTGAGGGGAGTGTGTGTGTGTGTCTGTGAGTGTGGTGTGGGGGGAGTGTGTGTGTGTGTGTGTGTGTGTGTGTCTGTGTGTCTGTGTGGTGTGGGGGGAGTGAGTGTGTTTGTGTGTGTGTGTAGGTGTAGTGGGGAGGTGTGTGTGTATGTGTGTGGTGTGGGGGGGGGGGTGTGTGTGTGTGTGCGCAGTGAGGGGGAGTGTGTGTTTGTGTGTGTGTAGGGTGTGGGGGGAGAGTGTGTGTGTGTGTGTAGGTGTGGGGAGAGAGTGTGTGTGTGTGTGGAGGGGGTGTGGGGGGGATTGAGTGTGTGTGTGTGTGTGTGTGTTTGTGTGTGTGTGTGGGGGGGTCAGTGTGTGTGTTGTTGGGTGGTTAGTGTGTGTGTGTGTGGTGTGAGGGGGTTAGTGTGTATATTTGTGGTGTGGGGGGGGTGTAGTGTGTGTGTGGTGTGGGGGGTGGTGTGTGTAGCATGGGGGGAGTGTGTGCGTGTGTGTGGTGTGGGTTGAGTGTGTGTGTGTGTGTGTGTGTGGGTTGTGTGGGGTGAGAGTGTGTGTGTATGTGTCTGTGTGGTGTGGGGTGGAGTGTGAGTGTGGTGTGGGGTGTAGTGTGCGTGGTTTGGGGCGGAGTGTATGTGGTGTGGGGGTGTGTGTGTGTGGTGTGTGGGGGTGAGTGTGCGTGCGTGTGTGTGTGTGTGTGTGGTGTGGGGGAGTGTGTGTTTGTGTGTGAGTGTAGGGTGTTGGGGAGTGTGTGTGCGTGTGTGTAGGGTGTGGTGGGAGAGTGTGTGTGTGTGTGTGTGTGGTGTGGCGGGGGGAGTGTGTGTGGTGGGGTGTCGTTGGGGAATGTGTCTGTATGTGTGGGGTGTGATGGGGGGGAGTGTGTGTGTGTGGTGTGAGGGGGACTGTGAGTGTGTCTGGGATGTGAGGGGGAGTGTATGGATGTGTGTGTGTTTGTGATGTAGTGGGGGGAGTGTGTGTGTGGTGTGGGTGAGAGTGTGTGTGGTGTGCGGGGTAGTGTGTGTGTGGTATGGCTGGTAATGTTTGTGTGGTGTGGGGGGGAGTGTGTGTATGTGGGATGGGGGTGTGGTGTGGTGGAGTGTGAGTGTGGGTGGGTGGTGTGGGTAGAGTGTGTGTGTGTGTGTGTGTGGGTGTGGGTGAGGAGTGTGTGT
The DNA here is from genome assembly GCF_017639515.1 of Carcharodon carcharias. NCBI lineage: Eukaryota > Metazoa > Chordata > Chondrichthyes > Lamniformes > Lamnidae > Carcharodon > Carcharodon carcharias. The sequence goes on along the minus strand of NC_054469.1, from coordinate 119,791,255 downwards.
GTGGTGTGGTGTGGTGGAGTGTGTGTGTGTGTGTGGGTGTGGGGGTGCAGTGTTTGTGTGTAGTGTTCTGGGATAGTGTGTTTGTGTGTGAGTGGTGTGGTGGGGGAATGTGTGTGGTGGGGTGGGGAGTGTGTGTGTGTGTGGGGTATGGAGGGTTAGTGTGTTTGTGTGTCTGTGTGTGTGTGGTGGGGGGTGGTGAGTGTGTGAGTGTGGGATGTTGGGGGGGAGTGTGTGTGTGTGTGTATGAGGTGTGGGGTGAGTGTGTGTGTGTGTGTGTGTGTGTGTGTGGTGTGGGGCAGAGTGTGTGTGGTGTGGGGTGTAGTGTGCGTGGTTTGGGGCGGAGTGTATGTGGTGTGGGGGTGAGTGTGTGTGGTGTGGGGGGGGAGTGTGTGTGTGTGTGTGTGTGTGTGTGTGCTGTGGGGGGTTAGTGAGTGTGTGTGTGTGTGTGCTGTGTGTGTGGTGTGGGGGAGTGTGTGTTTGTTTGTGTGTGTAGGGTGTGGGGGAATGTGTGTGTATGTGGTGTGGGGGTCAGTGTGTGTGTTGTTGGGTGATTAGTGTGTGTGTGTGTATGTGGTGTTGAGGGGGGGAGAGTGTGTGTGTGTGTGTGTGGTTTGAGGGGGTTAGTGTATGTATTTGTGGTGTGGGGGGGCTGCAGTGTGTGTGTGTGTTGTGGGGGGGTATTGTGTGTGTGGTATGGGGGGGAGTGTGTGTAGTAAGGGGGGGAGTGTGTGTAGTATGGGGGGAGTGTGTGCGTGTGTGTGGTGTGGGGTGAGTGTGTGTGTCTGTGTGTGTGTGATGTGGAGTGAGTGTGTGCTTGTGTGTCTGTGTGGTATGGGGCGGGGTGTTTGTGTGCTGTGGGGGTTAGTATGTGTGGTTTGGGGCGGAGTGTATGTGGTGTGGGGGTGAGTGTGTGTAGTGTGGGGGGAGAGAGTGTGTGTGTGTGGGATGTTGGGGGGCAGTGTGTTTGTGTGTGTGTGTGTGTGGTGTGAGGGGGAGTGTGTGTGTGTGGAGGGGGTGTGGGGGGGTTTGAGTGTGTGTGTGTGTGTGTGTGGGGGGGGGGTCAGTGTGTGTGTTGTTGGGTGGTTAGTGTGTGTGTGTGGTGTGAGGGGGTTAGTGTGTATATTTGTGGTGTGGGGGGGTGTAGTGTGTGTGTGGTGTGGGGGGTATTGTGTGTGTGGTATGGGGGGGTGGTGTGTGTAGCTTGGGGGGGAGTATGTGCGTGTGTGTGGTGTGGGGTGAGTGTGTGCGTGTGTGTGTGTGTGTGGTGTGGGGTGAGAGTGTGTGTGTATGTGTCTATGTGGTGTGGGGCGGAGTGTGAGTGTGGTGTGGGGTGTAGTGTGCGTGGTTTGGGGCGGAGTGTATGTGGTGTGGGGGTGAGTGTGTGTGGTGTGTGGGGGGGAGTGTGCGTGCGTGTGTGTGTGTGTGTGGTGTGGGGGAGTGTGTGTTTGTGTGTGAGTGTAGGGTGTGGGGGAGTGTGTGTGTGTGTGTGTGGTGTGGCGGGGGGAGTGTGTGTGGTGGGGTGTTGTTGGGGAATGTGTCTGTATGTGTGGGTGTGATGGGGGGGAGTGTGTGTGTGTGGTGTGAGGGGGACTGTGAGTGTGTCTGGGATGTGAGGGGGAGTGTGTGGATGTGTGTGTGTTTGTGATGTAGCATGGGGGGAGTGTGTGTGTGGTGTGGGTGAGAGTGTGTGTGGTGTGGGGGGTAGTGTGTGTGTGGTGTGGCTGTTAATGTTTGTGTGGTTTGGGGGGGAGTGTGTGTATGTGGTATGGGGGTGAGTGTGTGTGTGTGGGTGGTGTGGGTAGTGTGTGTGTGTGTGTGGGTGTGGGTGAGGAGTGTGTGTGTGGGTGGTGTGGGTGGAGTGTGTGTGTGTGTGTGTGGGTGTGGGGGTGGAGTGTGTGTGTGTAGTGTGGGGGGATTGTTTGTTTGTGTGTGAGTGGTGTGGTAGGGGAATGCGCGTGGTGGGGTGGGGAGTGTGTGTGTGTGTGGGGTATGGAGGGTTAGTGTGTTTGTGTGTGTGTGGTGGGAGGTGGTGAGTGTGTGTGTGTGTGGGATGTTGGGGGGGAGTGTGTGTGTGTGTGTGTATGTGGTGTGGGGTGAGTGTGTGTGTGTGTGTGTGTGTTGTGGGGCGGAGTGTGTGTGGTGTGGGGTGAGTGTGTGTGTGTGTGTGTGTGCTGTGGGGGTGTAGTGAGTGTGTGGGTGTGTGTGCTGTGTGTGTGGTGTGGGGGAGTGTGTGTGTGTGTCTGTGTGTGTGGTGTGGGGGACTGTGTGTTTGTGTGTTTGTGTGTGTGGTGTGGGGGAGTGTGTGTTTGTGTGTGTGTGTAGGGTGTGGGGGAGTGTGTGTGTGTGTAGGGTGTGGGGGGAGAGTGTGTGTGTGTGTGGTGTGGCGGGGGGAGTGTGTGTGGTGGTGGGTGGGGGAGTGTGTGTGTGTGTGTGTGTGTGTGTGCTGTGGTGGGGTAGTGTGTGTGTGTGGTGTGGGGGAGTGTGTGTTTGTAGGGTGTGGGGGAGTGTGTATGTGTATGTGTGTGTGTGTGTGTGTGTGTTGGTGGTGTGGCAGCTGGAGTGTGTGTGTATGGGTTGTCGTTGGGGAATGTGTCTGCATGTGTGGGGTGTGATGGGGGAGTGTGTGTGTGTGGTGTGAGGGGGACTGTGAGTGTGTCTGGGATGTGAGGGGGAGTGTGTGTGTTGTTGGGTGGTTAGTGTGTATGTGCGTGTGTGTGGTATGTGAGGGCATTAGTGTGTGTATTTGTGGTTTGGGGGGGTGTAGTCCGTGTATGGTGTGGTGAGGGGCGAGAGAGTATGTGTGTGTGTGGTGTAGGGGGGAGTGTGTGTGTGTTTGTGGGATGTTGGGGGGGAGTGTGTGTGTGTGTGTGGTGTGAGGGGGAGTGTGTGTGTGTGGAGGGGTTGTGGGGGGGATTAGGTATGTGTGTGGGTTCAGTGTGTGTGTTGTTGGGTGGTTAGTGTGTGTGTGTGTGTGTGGTGTGACGGGGTTAGTGTGTGTATTTGTGGTGTTGGGAGGTGTAGCGTGTGCTTGTGTGTTGTGGGGGGATATTGTGTGTGTGGTATGGGGAGAGTGTGTGTAGTATGGGGGGCAGTGTGTGCGTGTGTGTGATGTGGGTTGAGTGTGTGTGTGTGTGTGTGGTATGGGGTGAGTGTGTGTGGTTGTGTCTGTGTGGTGTGGGGCGGAGTGTGAGTGTGGTGTGGGGTGTAGTGTTTGTGGTTTGGGGTGGAGTGTATGTGGTGTGGGTGTGAGTGTGTGTGTGTGGTGTGACGGGTAGTGTGTGTGTGTGTCTGTGTGTGTGGTGTGGGAGAGTGTGTGTTTGTGTGTGTGTAGGGTGTGGGGGAGTGTGTGTGTATGTGTGTGTGTGTGTAGGTGTGGGGGAGTGTGTGTGTGTGTGTGTGTGTGTGGTGGGGGGGCAGTGTGTGTGTGGTATGGAGGTGAGTGTGTGTGTGTGGTGTGGTTTGGTGGAGTGTGTGTGTGTGGGTGGGGGTGGAGTGTGTGTGTGGGTTGTGTGGGTGGAGTGTGTGTGTGTGTGTATGTCTGTGTTTGTAGGATTTGGGGGAGTGTGTGTGTGTGTGTGTGTGTGTAGGCTGGGTGGGAGTGTGTGTGTGTGTAGGGTGTGGGGGAGAGTGTGTGTGTGGTGTGGCGGTGGGAGTGTGTGTGGTGGGGTGACGGTGGGGAATGTGTCTGTATGTGTGGGGTGTGATGGGGGGTAGTGTGTGTGTGTGGTGTGAGGGGGACTGTGAGTGTGTCTTGGGTGTGTTGGGGAGTGTGTGTCTGTGAGTGTGTGTGGTATGGGGGTGAGTATGTGTGTGTGGTGTGGCGTGGTGGAGTGCCTGTGTGTGTGTGTGTGTGTGTGTGTGGGGGTGGAGCATGTGTGTGGGTGGTGTGGATGGAGTGTGTGTGTGTGTGGGTGGTTTTGGGGGTGGAGTGTTTGTTTGTGTGTGTGCGGGGGAGGATGTGTGGGGGCAGAGTGTGTTTGGGTTGGGGAGTGTGTGTGTGTGGTGGGGGTATGGCGGGTTAGTGTGTGTGTGTGTTTGTGTGTGCTGGGGGGGAGTGTGTGTGTGGTATGGGGGTGAGTGTGTGTGTGTGGTGTGGTTTGGTGGAGTGTGTGTGTGTGTGTGGGTGATGTGGGTGGAGTGTGTGTCTGTGTGTTTGTGGGTGGGGGTGGAGTGTGTGTGTTGGTTGTGTGGGTGGAGTGTGTGTGTGTGTGTGTGTGTGTGTGTGTCTGTGTGTGTAGGGTGTAGGGGAGTGTGTGTGTGTGTGTGTAGGCTGGGGGGTAGAGTCTGTGTGTATAGGGTGTGGGGGAGAGTGTGTGTTGTGGGGTGTCGGTGGGGAATGTGTCTGTATGTGTGGGGTGTGATGGGGGGTAGTGTGTGTGTGTGGTGTGAGGGGGACTGTGAGTGTGTCTGGGGTGTGATGGGGAGTGTGTGGGTGTGTGTGTGCATGGTGTGGGGGGGGAGTGTGTGCGTGGTATGATGGTGAGTGTGTGTGTGTGGTGTGGTGTGGTGGAGTGTGTGTGTGTGTGTGTGTGTGTGGGTGATGTGTGTGGGTTTGGGGGTGGAGTGTTTGTGTGTGTGTGTGTGGGTGGGTTTGGGGGTGGAGTGTGTGTGTGTAGCGTGGGGGGAGTGTGTGTTTGTGTGTGCGCGGGGGAGGATGTGTGGGGGCAGAGTGTGTTTGGGTTGGGGAGTGTGTGTGTGTGTGTGGGGTATGGCGGGTTAGTGTGTGCGTGTGTGTGTGTATGTGTGCGTGTGTGGTGTGGGCGAAGTGTATGTGCGTGTGTGTGTGTATGGTGTGGGGGTAGTGTGTGTGTGTGAGTGTGTGTGTGTGTGTCTGTGTGGTGTTGGGCGGAGTGTGAGTGTGGGGTGGGGTGTAGTGTGTGTGGTTTGGGGCGGAGTGTATGTGGTGTGGGGGTGAGTGTGTGTGGTGTGGGGTGGGGGAGTGTGTGTGCGTGTGTGTGTGTGTGTGCTGTGGTGGGGTAGTGTGTGTGTGTGGTGTGGGGGAGTGTGTGTTTGTGTGTGTGTGTAGGGTGTGGGGGAGTGTGTATGTATATGTGTGTGTGGTGTGAGGGGGAGTGTGTGTGTGTGGAGGGGATGTGGGGGGGGATTGTGTATGTGTGTGGGTTCAGTGTGTGTGTTGTTGGGTGGTTAGTGTGTGTGTGTGTGTGTGTGTGTGTGTGTGTGGTGTGAGGGGGTTAGTGTGTGTATTTGTGGTTTGGGGGGGTGTAGTGTGTGTCTGTGTGTTGTGGGGGGATATTGTGTGTGTGGTATGGGGGGGAGTGTTTGTTGTATGGGGGGCAGTGTGTGCATGTGTGTGGTGTGGGTTGAGTGTGTGTGTGTGTGTGTGTGTGTGGTATGGGGTGAGTGTGCGTGTGTGTGTCTGTGTGGTGTGGGGCAGAGTGTGAGTGCGGTGTGGGGTGTAGTGTGTGTGGTTTGGGGCGGAGTGTATGTGGTGTGCGTGTGAGTGTGTGTGTGTGGTGTGACGGGAGTGTGTGTGTGTGTCTGTGTGTGTGGTGTGGGGGACTGTGTGTTTGTGTGTGTGTAGGGTGTGGGGGAGTGTGTGTTTGTGTGTGTGTAGGGTGTGGGGGAGTGTGTGTATATGTGTGTGTGTGTGTAGGGTGTGGGGGAGTGTGTGTGTGTGTGTGTTGGGGGGGCAGTGTGTGTGTGGTATGGAGGTGAGTGTGTGTGTGTGGTGTGCTTTGGCGGAGTGTGTGTGTGTGTGTGTGTGTGTGCATGTGGGTGGTGTGGGGGAGTGTGTGTCTGTGTGCCTGTGGGTGGGGGTGGAGTGTGTGTGTGGGTGGAGTGTGTGTGTGTGTATGTCTGTGTGTGTAGGATTTGGGGGAGTGTTTGTGTGTGTGTGTGTGTGTGTGTAGGCTGGTGGGGGAGTGTGTGTGTGTGTGTAGGGTTTGGGGGGAGAGTGTGTGTGTGGTGTGGCGGGGGGAGTGTGTGTGGTGGGGTGACGGTGGGGAATGTGTCTGTATGTGTGGGGTGTGATGGGGGGTAGTGTGTGTGTGTGGTGTGAGGGGGACTGTGAGTGTGTCTTGGGTGTGTTGGGGAGTGTGTGTCTGTGAGTGTGTGTGGTATGGGGGTGAGTATGTATGTGTGGTGTGGTGTGGTGGAGTGCATGTGTGTGTGTGGGTGGTGTGTGTGGGTGTGGGGGTGGAGCGTGTGTGTGGGTGGTGTGGATGGAGTGTGTGTGTGTGTGGGAGGTTTTGGGGGTGATTGTGTGTTTGTGTGTGTGCGGGGGAGGATGTGTCGGGGCAGAGTGTGTTTGGGTTGGGGAGTGTGTGTGTGTGTGTGGGGTATGGCGGGTTAGTGTGTGCGTGTGTGTGTATGTGTGCGTGTGTGGTGTGGGCGGAGTGTATGTGCGTGTGTGTGTGTTTGTGGTGTGGGGTGAGTGTGTGTGTGTGTGTCTGTGTGGTGTTGGGCGGAGTGTGAGTGTGGGGTGGGGTGTAGTGTGTGTGGTTTGGGGCGGAGTGTATGTGGTGTGGGGGTGAGTGTGTGTGGTGTGGGGTGGGGGAGTGTGTGTGCGTGTGTGTGTGTGTGTGTGTGCTGTGGTGGGGTAGTGTGTGTGTGTGGTGTGGGGGAGTGTGTGTTTGTGTGTGTGTGTAGGGTGTGGGGGAGTGTGTATGTGTGTGTGTGTGTGTGGTGTGAGGGGGAGTGTGTGTGTGTGGAGGGGATGTGGGGGGGGATTGTGTATGTGTGTGGGTTCAGTGTGTGTGTTGTTGGGTGGTTAGTGTGTGTGTGTGTGTGTGTGTGTGTGTGTGGTGTGAGGGGGTTAGTGTGTGTATTTGTGGTTTGGGGGGGTGTAGTGTGTGTCTGTGTGTTGTGGGGGGATATTGTGTGTGTGGTATGGGGGGGAGTGTTTGTTGTATGGGGGGCAGTGTGTGCATGTGTGTGGTGTGGGTTGAGTGTGTGTGTGTGTGTGTGTGTGTGGTATGGGGTGAGTGTGCGTGTGTGTGTCTGTGTGGTGTGGGGCAGAGTGTGAGTGCGGTGTGGGGTGTAGTGTGTGTGGTTTGGGGCGGAGTGTATGTGGTGTGCGTGTGAGTGTGTGTGTGTGGTGTGACGGGAGTGTGTGTGTGTGTCTGTGTGTGTGGTGTGGGGGACTGTGTGTTTGTGTGTGTGTAGGGTGTGGGGGAGTGTGTGTTTGT